>NC_139609.1:91393498-91542043 GCF_964270895.1 Podarcis filfolensis | reverse complement strand
GGTGGAAGCCCCATTACCTCAAAGGAGCCAACAGCTGCAATGGCCCTTTTAACTGGCCGGGACTCAGGCTTCAGAGGGTGGAGCCTCCTGTCAATCACTACCTAGCCCTCAAATATTTGCAGCAGTCCAGCACCTTGCTAGGGCATCTTGGATGCTTGGCCTTAGCTACAGGAGCATCATTTGTGGTCATGAAACCATCCTATGATCTCTCTCCAAGGTGCTGACTTTGGCTTGGCTCCTCGTGATTTCAGGCTGAATAAGAATTTTGAATGTTCCAAATCTGGAGTTAAATTTGGAAGTTATCTTGGACAGTGGAAACCAGAGGAACAGAATTGGGAGAATTTGTTTCTCCCTAACAGCACTGGGTTGCATTCAACACAGCACTAAGTAGATTTCTCCATCAGTGGTGGGTTTTCTCCTTGTGAAATGGAACTGTGCCCACTTCTCCTACCCCTGTATGACCCCTAAATCTGTTCTGGGTTTCCCCCCAAACTCTTCAGAGCGGATTTGGTGATAGTACAGGGTTTGCATGGTGAGAAATCCCTTTGCTCTAGTGCTATTCCTTGCAAATTCCATGCAAAAATATACGTGAATACCATCCTTTTTCTTGAGCTATGAGAAATAGATAAAGTAATTCCAGTGAGTTGCTAGAGGGTGCATCAAAGTTGGCTCCATAACCAGTTGTATCTTTGAGCTCTCTATGGCAAAGGCTGTTGTTGTTGTTGTTGTAGCACCCCAGTTGAGAAGCCCCTTCTCAGAATTTTACGATGCAGTTCTCTGACCAAGAAACGTTCATAAAAGTATGTATATCGGGGGAAGTATGCAAAAAAGCACACATTTTAGTGGAAATGTGTGCTTTTATGCACACTTACAAACAAATGCATTATATTAGATGAAATAGCTTGAAAAATGCTACCAAATTTTCACAGGGACTTTGGTGTGTATTTTTTAAATAGCAAACTGGTAAAGAAATATGTTGAACTGATGAGGTTTTTTTAAGAGAGAGAGAGAGAGAGAGAGATGGAGAAAAGTTTTGAGTTAATAGATCCACTCATCGTTCTCCATAATACAGAGGACAAACAAGGTCATCCTTGTTGCTGACCAGGGTGCAGCATTTTCCTTGCTAAACCTTTGCCTGTAATGGAAATAGAAATATAAGCGTTCCTTTCCCGCTTCCAGCGGAGCCTGAGGTCATCTTTGAATGTTATACTGAAGCTTTCCATACCTCACGTGGAACCTCATTGATTCCCCTCCTTTTGTTTGCTAGTTCTCTGTTTCACTGAAGCCAAACCAAAGGAATATCGACTATATTTTGCTCTGGGCTATGGCTGCTCTCCAAGCAGCCAAGGAGAGGCAGAAGAGCTTTATGACTGGAGAAGTTGACCTCTCTCTCTCTGTGATGTGAAGCAGACCAAAGGGGATAAGGTCAGCCCTGGAGTAGATAGTTCAAACTCCTGAATCCCCCAAAATTCTAATATATACATAAACTCACAAGATGTATGCCACAATCCTCTGGAAAGGTCTTCTGCAAGTGTCCCAGTTTTCCAGGAGAACTTCTCATAATCTTATCCCTTTTCTAGGGAAGTAGAAGATCATCCTCTTTGCTAGGTATTAAAAACTGGGGCATCCCCTTTCTTCTGTTTGTTTCAAGTTAGGGGGCACAAAAAATAATGGAGAGTAGGTTTTTTTTTAAAAAAGTAGTAGTCATAAAAATGTGGAATCCAAGTAAAAATATGTCATTCAAAGGAAAAGATAGGTGCCTAAGCTATTCTTCTGAACAGAAGCAATTTTATGGGATGCATGCTACCAGTCCCAAATTGCAACCTTTCCTACAGAAGAATAAGATAAAAAAAAAGGTAAAGGATCCCTAGATGGTTAAGTTCAGTCAAAGGTGACTATGGGGTTGCAGCGCTCATCTCGCTTTCAGGTCAAGGGAGCCGCCGTTTGTCCACAGACAGCTTTCTGGCTCATATGGCCAGCATGACTAAACCGCTTCTGGCACAATGGGACATCGTGATGGAAGCCAGAGCGCACAGAAATGCCTTTTACCTTCCCGCTGCAACAGTACCTATTTATCTACTTGCACTGGTGTGCTTTCAAACTGCTAAGCTGGCAGGAGCTGGGACAGAATAACAGGATCGCACCCCTCACGGGGATTCAGACTGCTGACCTTCTGACCGGCAAGCCCAAGAGGCTCAGTGGTTTAGACCACAGCGCCATCTGCACAGAGGAATATGCAAAGGTCACCAAGCTCCTTTGTAGCTAACCTTCTCCCATTCAGGAAAAAGAATGGTGAGAGGGAGCAGAGGTTATTTTCTTCCCCCAAACCAGTAGCCTGTTGTTGTTTAGTTGTTTAGTCGTGTCCGACTCTTTGTGACCCCATGGACCAGAGCACACCAGGCACTCCTGTCTTCCACTGCCTCCCGCAGTTTGGTCAAACTCATGCTGGTAGCTTCAACAACACTGTCCAACCATCTCATCCTCTGTCGTCCCCTTCTCCTTGTGCCCTCCATCTTTCCCAGCATCAGGGTCTTTTCCAGGGAGTCTTCTCTTCTCATGAGGTGGCCAAAGTATTGGAGCCTCAGCTTCAGGATCTGTCCTTCCAGTGAGCACTCAGGGCTGATTTCCTTGAGAATGGATAGGTTTGATCTTCTTGCCGTCCATGGGACTCTCAAGAGTCTCCTCCAGCACCATACCGGTAATTCAAAAGCATCAATTCTTCGGCGATCAGCTTTCTTTATGGCCCAGCTCTCACTTCCATACATCACTACTGGGAAAACCATAGCTTTAACTATACGGACCTTTGTTGGCAAGGTGATGTCTCTGCTTTTTAAGATGCTGTCTAGGTTTTTCATTGCTTTTCTCCCAAGAAGCAGGGGTCTTTTAATTTCGCGGCTGCTGTCACCATCTGCAGTGATCATGGAGCCTAAGAAAGTAAAATCTCTCACTACCTCCATTTCTTCCCCTTCTATTTGCCAGGAGGTGATGGGACCAGTGGCCATGATCTTTGTTTTTTTGATGTTGAGTTTCAAACCATATTTTGTGCTCTTTTCTTTCACCCTTCAAAGGTTCTTTAATTCCTCCTCACTTTCTGCCATCAAGGTTGTGTCATCTGCATATCTGAGGTTGTTGATATTTCTTCCAGCAATCTTAATTCCGGCTAGGGATTCATCCAGCCCAGACTTTCGCATGATGAATTCTGCATATAGGGCAGGTCTTCTCCAGCCTGGTGTCCTCCAGATGTTTTGGACTCCCCCACTGGTGCCTTCCAGATGTTTTGGCCTACAATTCCTGGCATTCTTGACCATTGGCCACGCTGGCTTGGGCTGATAGGAATTGTAGCTCAAAACATCTGGCTGGGTAAGGGTGATCTATGGAGTCTTCAGCTGGAGTGCTCTATTATCCCTGGCCAGTTTTACAGACAGCCTTAATATATAGTGCCATAGTCCTCAGCCCTCACCATGAGGGCATAAGAAAAGCCTTGATGAATCAGACCAAAGGACCATGTATCCCAGCATCACACTGGGCAACCAGATGCCTGTGGGGAGCTTGAAAGCAGGACCTAAGGACAAAGTCCCCTCTTGTGATTCCCAGAAATTGGTATTCATGTTAGAATTCCCCCTCCGTGATTGCAGTAATGGGATCATTGTCTTTCACATGACGGTATATGTTTTGACTCCACAGAGTGGGAAGTGATGGAGACAGGATGTTTGTGTTACTGTGTTCCATGAAGTGGGACTATTGTCCTTTGTTCTTTCTCTTTGCTGTCTGATGCTAGAAAGAGAGGGAGCCATGTTGCAGTGCTCCGTGTGTGTTTATATGTAAATAAAGTAGATTAGCCAAAATGCTGAGCTGCTGAGGTCTGTCACGTAAGGTGCGCAAACTCTGCGGATCCCTAAGTGTGCCAGTGTTGGTTGGCATCGGTCGATGTGATATTCGGTCTGAAGATAGCTTTTGAAGCTCCCAAATGAAGGACCAGGAGGGAGAGAACATGCCAGCCGGGCATGTGTCTCTGCCAGGATCCTACTCGAGTGTAGGCTGAACTCCTGACATACTGTTCAGAGGTCATGATTTCTGTTGGGTCTCACCATCCTACCTCTGTGCCAGCCTCAGCATCATGGGTAGGTAGCAAATATCTGGAAATCCTAGCCTTCAAAATGGTAGATGCATTAATCCAAAAGATGTAAAAACGATAGCTTGACATGCACATTGCAGGACAATGTGGCTTCCACTTTTGTGGAGACACTCGTCTCCTGTGAATGTGTCAAGGAGGAGATGAACAAATCGATCATTTGACAGCAACTGGCATCTGGCCCAATCTGCAGCAGCCCTCGAGACACATCCCAGGAAATCCTAACAAGCTGAGGGAAAGTAAGTGGTGCTCTTGGAGGAGGGATTTGCTCTGAAAGGTCCCGCAGGCCCTGCAGAATCTTGACAACATGGTTTTGACAGGTGGAAAGAAAGGTCAGGGGTTTGAGGCTGCCCAGAAGGGAACAAATGTTCTCTGGCACAAGGGGTGCCATCTGTGCCAGCCGTCTTAAATCTTCCTTGATTAAAAAAGCAAACAAACCCTCCCTCTCCTGCCTTCTCTTTTCAAGAGGGGCTAAGCAACTTTCTCCCTTGGATTCACTGGCAAAACACAGCATCCAAATTTGCGAGCCAGACAGAAGAACCACAAGTCCTCGAGTGAAGTAGACAGTGTGGTGAGCAATAAAAGAGAGAAGATATGGTTGGAGAACGTTTATGGGTGATTATCATCCTTCCTGTTCTTCAATCTTCCATCCACCTTACAGGTACTTTGTAGCCAGGCAACGGGGTCTTTCAAGATTATTAAGATGTGTTCAAAATGCACTGATAGGTTTTTGACTACGGGGATTATATTGTTCTATCTAGTACTGTAGGCTTTTTTAAGAGAGAGAGAGAGAGAGAGAGAGAGAGAAATATTCATTGTTGTGAGATACAGAATAAGGTCAGAGCTAGGCAGATGGAAGGCTAGTTCAACGGATCGCTCTGAACGTTGTGGGACAAAGCAAATAAGAGGCAATCTGGGGGACAGATTCAGGTTCTGATTTTAAAACAAAACTACTGAATTTGAACTTTTCATGCAAGTGGGGACAATCCCCTTGAAATTCACACTGCCCAGAATTTTTGCAGTGTGGTTCTCAAATTGAGCTATGTGTGTAAAATGCATCTGTTACAAGAAAATGTGTGTTGAAATGTGTTGCATTAGAGGGAATTGCTTGCAAAAGAAAATGCATATTAGGAAAGACTGCATACAAAAGTGGGTATGTTAGGAGAGATGTGCAGTAAAATGCTCATGGAGTTCTGTGTTGTTGTTTTTTAAAAAGCTAAGCAATGCAGAAATGTGGAGAACTGAACTTATGTCTAGAAAAAATAGAGAGACCGGAATTGACAGATCCATCCATCCTTAGTTCAGGTCCACCCAGGTCACTCCCAAATATATCCCTTTACTTTCTCCCATATAACAGAAGACTGCCATTGACTTCTGCCATTCACAACCTAGAAACACAAGAAGCTGCCTTATACCAAAGCAGACCATTGAATCCATCTACCTTTCTCTTGATGGAATGGTCTGCACCAGCCTTCTTCACCCTTGTGTTCCCAGAGATGGTTAGACTACCAATCCCATCGTTGGTAACCACTGGTCTAAAGATGATGAGAGTTGTAGTCCCATCAGGGGACTCAAGGATGAAGAACACACTGCGCAGCCCTCCTTGGTTTCCAAAGAGATCTTTTCCCACCCTACCTGAAGATTTGGGTCGGGGGAGTGGGGACAAAGTGTGTTTCTCCACCTCTGAAAGAAACCCTATGGAGGTTAATGTGCCCTACACAGAAATACTTTACAACACACATGCACAGAGCAAGGTCTCTGCAGTATTTAGGCCTTTTTGCACACACAAAACACACAGACACATATATGCTGGGCATTATTTTTCGCTAGTCAATGAATAATTGACAATACCCCGAAATGCACCCAGGATATATCCTCCCACACCTTGATAATTTATTTGCTTGCTGGTTTTAATGTATTCATATCCCATCTTTCTGCTCAGAAGGTCAACATTTCTGCTTAATTATCATAAATGAAACTTTAAAAGTGATGCTAAGACCCCCAACAGCACCATACGTCAAAATCATTATCTTACCACTTTAAACAGTCCTGGCTCCCCCCTCCCCCATCTCCAAAGCATGTGGGATTATTATTTTTTTAATGCATATTTCAGATTGCCCTTTGTAAACCATTAAGCGATCTTCAGTCAAGTAAGCATCATGTTAATATTGTTACATAAATAAAATGCCTTATCCGTTGCCAAGGATTCATCCTTTCTCTTCCACAGCCCCCTGCAACGAATTTAGCTTCAGACTCGAAGAGCAGCTATTCTGTTCCACATCAGAAAGCTAGGCTTTGGACAACCCTCACTTTTATTCAGAAACTTCAGTGAGAAATGTTTTCTCCTGGGACAACCAGGGGAGGGGAAGCCTGCAATACCTTGCCTCCTGCTGAGCTTACAACTCCTGGAATACTTCAACGGTGACCTTTGAAGTTCACCAATTCTTGAGAGAATCTCTTCACCTGTTTTCAAGTGCCTCGCAAACTGAAGTTGATATCACATTTCCCTTTCCTTTCCTTTTTTTTTTTTAAAAAAAACTATCCTTTTCAAAAGGACACAACCCAGAACCTTAGGGAGAGCCCGAAATTATAAGGTCGAGGAAAAGTAAATTGAACAATGGGTGCAAAACAGAAACGTATAGAATATCCCAAGATGCTTAGAGCTTTTGGAAAGAAAAAGGGGTAAAAAACCTCTTTTAGGGCCTGGCAGGGGGTGGGGGAGAATGAGAAACTTAGTTCAGAGAAGCAAAGAATCTTTTGTTGAAAGTTCTCATTTAACAGAAGCAGGCTGCTCAACTAAAAGATTCTTTAGGAATATTTTCATAGCAGTTGGGAAGTGAGTTAGCAGCGCAGAAAACTTCTTGTAGGAGCTTGAGAGAAATGCTTGTTTAGTTAGCACAAGGATTTATCCTTGCATAGTGAAATTTTCACCGAAGAATTGATGCTTTTGAATTATGGTGCTGGAGGAGACTCTTGAGAGTCCCATGGACTGCAAGAAGATCAGACCTCTCCATTCTTAAGGGAATCAGCCCTGAGTGCTCACTGGAAGGACAGATCCTGAAGCTGAGGCTCCAATACTTTGGCCACCTCATGAGAAGAGAAGACTCCCTGGAAAAGACCCTGATGTTGGGAAAGATGGAGGGCACAAGGAGAAGGAGACGACAGAGGATGAGATGGTTGGACAGTGTTCTCGAAGCTACAAACATGAGTCTGACCAAACTGCGGGAGGCAGTGGAAGACAGGAGTGCCTGGCGTGCTCTGGTCCATGGGGTCACGAAGAGTCGGACACGACTAAACGACTAAATGAACCACACCACACCTCCCCAAAATCTGCTCTGCTCTCGATCATATTCACTGGGCTGATTTTCATTCCGGACATGGGACAACACCAGCAATTTCCACTCCTACTTCTGACAGAATTCTGCGGCGCACCTAATTAAAATGTGCAAATTTCATGCAAATCGGTGTCTCCTTTTGTCCGCTTCTTCAATGGTGCGTTTCCTCTTGTTCTGGCAGTGCGCGAGCAGCCGTCCTAATCAGAAATAACCTACCGGTAATAGAGCTTGCTGAGATTTCCCTCCCATCTGATATACTTGGCCCTTCTGGAGTGCTCTGAACACTTTGTTCTACAGAAAACCCTTTGGCCTTGCTAGTGATTGGCAGAGATGATTCACTTGAGTGTTTCCTCCTGAATTATGCTATTCTGAAGATTCCGGGCAAAGTTAATTCTTCTTTAATATGTATTAAAAATATACTATTTTTGCCTGTCTTGATCCATTTTGAGAACTGGAGCCGAAAAGCAGAATCTAGATCAGTAAATATGACTCAAAGCAAAGGGTGCTGGTGCCAGGATAGCTGGTAATCTGAGTCTCAGCTAACTCCCCAAAATGTAAAAAACCTGGCTAAATGAGAGAAATAGAGGGTGGCTATTAAGTAAATGGTGTTCTGCTCACTGCCAGCAAAGCCATTAGTCAGGAAGTATTAATTAAGGGGGGACTTTCAGGGAGGACCCTTTCTAACCTCTCATCCTTTTGTACCAAGCAAGGAGCAGTCTCTACCTTGACACATGGTCTGGCTGGCAACTTCTCTTTCATTTCTGAGAGTGCTGCTTGTGAAGGGTGATTCAGCACTCCAGATAGGTGTGTGTGTGTGTGTGTGTGTGTGTGTGTGTGTGTGTGCTCCCCTGCCTTGAAAGACTGCTGCATCATTGTAAACAAGAAGTCGCCTCTGTCCAAAGACTAATCTGTCAGTGCAAATGCAACACTGAGCCTTGCAGCAAGTGGCAAGCAAGTAGATTTAACAGCTGCATGATCTAAGGTAGGGATAATGAATAGGCTGCTAGGTTCAGGAGTATCCCAGAGCCTGAGATTTCAGGGCCCAAACCTGAGAGTTAGGGTGGCAGCTGGTGATTTCATGAGAGGGGGTTCCTGGTGATGGAGGTTAATTGGGAGAGGGGAACAGAGGAGTGCAGAATTCCTGATCTATGATTGCGGTCATGAGATTTTTGTCTTTCATATGACGGTGTATGTTTTGACTCCACAGAGTGGGAAGTGACGGAGACAGGATGTTTGTGTTACTGTGTTCCGTGAAGTGGGACTATTGTCCTTTGTTCTTTTTATCTCTTTGCTGTCTGATGCTAGAGAGAGGGGGAGCCATGTTGCAGTGCTCCGTGTGTGTTTATATGTAAATAAAGTAGATTAGCCAAAATGCTGAGCTGCTGAGGTCTGTCACGCAAGCTGCGCAAACTCTGTAGATCCCTAAGTGTGCCGGTGTCGGTTGGCATCGGTCACTGTGATGTTCGGGCTGAAGAAAGGTCCCAAACAATTGACCAGGAGGGAGGGAACATGCCAATCAAGCATGTTTCTCTGCCAGAGTCCTACTCAAGTGTAGGCTGAACTCCTGACAGGCAGGGTATATTTTGCAGCTAGCTCCTGCCAGGCTGAAGCTTGCAAGCTACATGTACACAGTCTTCTTTTATTTGTTTATTTTAAATTAAAGGCATTCTCGCCCACCTGGAACTTCAATCCCCTCACCTGCCACCTGGCCAGGCAAACCTGGGCTTCAGGTCAGACCTGGAGATCTGGCAACCCTAGTTGCAAATGTGGGACTCCAACTCCCATCAGCCCCAAGTCAGAATGGTCAGTGGTCAGGGATGATGGAAGCTGGAGTCCAACTCTGGAAGGCACCACATTAGATGTCAGAATGGCTGCTAAATGGTTTACAGGTATGAATAGGCAGATGTAGGAAGCTACCTGGTGGCAAGTCAGGCCATTGGTCCACCTAGCTCAGTACACTCAGTACATTTCTAGTCCAACACTGAGGTGCTAGGACTGAACCTGCAATTTTCTGCAGATGCTCTGCCACTGAGCTACAGCCCTTGCCCAAAAATTGCTTTCTGAAGATTTGGCACATTGCTGCCACATCTGAGAAATCAAGGGGAGACAAATGCTGATGGTTTCAGGAGAAAGTGGATTTTGTCCTGCGGCATTTTGGAACAACAAATGTACAACCATCTGCATTTTTTTTCTCTGTTATCGTGCTTTCATTGGATTGAGAAATGTGCATGAACTGAATGCCACACATTTTCTATGTTTTGCATATTTTGCATAACAATAATAAAATAATTTATTTTTTAAAGACTCCTTTTGGGGGCTACTGTAACACGATTACCCCTCTGTACTGTTTGACTTCAGCAGCTCAAAGAAAATGTATTAAATTGTATCCCTCTTCCCCCCCCCCTTTTTTGCCCTTGAACTGCCAGCAAATGATTCTACACTTGTACTATCATTTCATTAATCTGAAATAAGTGGCACAAGCCCTCACCCCAGCCCCTTCTCCTATTCCATTCTCATATTTACTAATTCTGCCAGTTGCTCACCAGCTGCCAAATAGCTACCAGGCCATGTTCAAGGTCTTGTTCCTGGAAAATAAAGTCCTGAATGACTCAGGAACAGATTATGTGAAAGACCAAGTTCCCTTGCACAGACATGCCTGACCACTTAGGTCACCAGGGGAAAACATACTGGAAGCCTCATATACTCCAGGTTGCGATCTAGGTTGGGGAAAGCTAGTGTAGGGTTTTAAGAAAAAGAAATCTCCACTGAAACCTTTCATTGTGATCAGAAATGGACAAGCAAACAGCAATGCTCTTTAAGCCCTGGTGTAGCAAAATCACAACACCTGCTCCCACTGAGTACAGCTGCATTTTGAACTAACTGCAATTGTCAGCCAGTCTTCAAGGGTAGCCCCGTATATCAACACTTTGCAGTAATCAACCCTGGCTGTTCCAACAGCATAAATAAGATCTGGGGCAACCGTTTCCCAGAGAAATAGTTACTCCAGACTTGGTGCAGCTTCACAGAAGCAGCTGTAAATTGTGATGCCATTTTCAGACGTGATTCAATTGTCAACTAGCAAATTAAAGGTAAAGGGACCCCTGACTGTTAGGTCCAGTCGCGGACGACTCTGGGGTTGCAGTGCTCATCTTGCTTTACTGGCCGAGGGAGCTAGCATACAGCTTCCAGGTCATGTGGCCAGCATGACTCAGCCGCTTCTGGTGAATCAGAGCAGCACACGGAAACGCCGTTTACCTTCCCGCCGGAGCAGTACCTACATATCTACTTGCACTTTGACGTGCTTTCAAACTGCTAGGTTGGCAGGAACAGGGACTGGGCAATGGGAGCTCACCCTGTCGCAGAAATATGAACCGCCAACCATCTAATTGGCAAACCCTACGCTGTGTGGTTTAGACCACAGCACCACCCACATCCCAACTAGCAAATTAGGGTTGCACAATCACAGTTGCTTGGCAGCTCTCGCGAGACAAACCAACTTCTCCCAAAAGAACTTTTTGCAATAAGGAAAGAGAGGAGGGGGATGCACTGGGAAGTGTGAGATAACCCTTGCTTTGACGCAACACTTCCCCACAAAAGAGATCATAATGAATGCCGGTTAAATTGCCAACGACACTGCCTGCAAACCAGTTGGGATGAACCTTCAATAAACAGGTTGCCTGGAAGCGCCCTCAGAATGTGTGCTTATGTGAGTTAGCGGCTGATAGTTCTGTTTCCATGCCTAGCCTGACAGCATTTCCCTCCATGGTTACAGTCACGGCGACTCAGAGACAGTTTTCCAGCCACTGCTTCAAATCGCCATAGACACAGGCTGCGAGACAACCAATCCCCCTCAGCCCCCAGGCTTTCTGCTGCAGCACCTGACTCCTGATTATCATGGTTTTCCACTTCAATGGCACATTCATGGCTTAGTTATATGCTATCCAGCACCATCAGGTCCCAGCTCCCGAGATTACAGAGACTGCTTGTTCCTGCTCACTTACTGATCTTGTGCCGGACAGAGATGGTATCGCTCCGAGCCCCATCTCTGTAATATGCCCATATTGAGATCTGGTACTCAGTGTTCTTTTTCAGGCCAGGAAGAATAGAAGACGCCAAATTTCCAGCAACAGACAGCTATGGGAGAGAAGAACAAAGGCAACCTGAATACTAGGCATCTGCATAGTTGGCCAATGTTTTTATGAAGAGGAGGCTGTGGGTGCATAATGCCTTCTGGGAGTCAAACCATCACAAGTGGTGCAAAAGAGCCCTTTCCTGATGGGATCTTCTGGCCACTTAAAAATTGAACTGCTAGGTGGGCAGGAGCAGGGACCGAGCAACGGGAGCTCATCCTGTCACAGGGATTCGAACCACCGATCTTCTGATCGGCAAGTCCTAGGCTCTGTTTCCTTTTCCTAATAGCATCCAGGTGGGTCAATTTAGAAAGGGGAGATCTATACACCTATTCTCACAGGGCTACTTTGCCTATCAAAATCAGAGTCTCCCCATTTGACATATACATATATTCAACACACTGGCAAAGGCCACCCTTTTGGGTAGGCCATTGTTACCAGATGGTAGCCTGCAAAGATACTTAGAATCATAGAATTGGAGAGTTGGAACCCCCTGCAGAGTCCAATGCAGGAATCTCAGCAAAAGCATCCATGAGAAATTGCCATCCAAGCTCTGCTTAAAAACCTCCAAGGAAGGGGAGTCTACCACTTCCTGAGGAAGACCATTCCACCCACCGTCTAACAGCTCTTACTGTCAGAAAGTTCTTCCTGATGCTTAGTCGGGTCATCTATTCCAACCAGGTGGAATCTTTTGCCCAACGTGAAGCTCAAACCCACAACCCTGAGATTAAGAGTCTCACGTTCTACCAACTGACTTAGCCTGATTCAACTTACTCCGCCTTCCCCAGAGTGGCGACATACCTCCTGCGCCCTCTTTTCCCCAATCACGTTCCATTTGATCTGGTAGACAACCACGTCGGACGCTGCAGATGCTTCCCATTCAAGCTGGACCTCCCCTTGCGAGAGCTCGGTGACCTTCAGGTGGCTTGGTGGGGGCACCTTTACTGAGGGAAGGAACAAACTGAAGTTCAGAAGCTCGGCTCTGTGCTCGCCGGTCCTGGAAGGATCCTTTTAAAAAGTCCCATATGCTCAGAGACTTTGCGCCTGTTCATTGGGGGAGATAGGAAGCCCAGAGCACTTGTTCTTTAGATGTCCCTTTTATGAAGATGCACGTAGTGAGACCATTGATCCCCTACTGGTGAGGCTTGCTGACCTCCTGGAAAAGCAAAAATTTGACCTTTTCCTGTTAGGCAAAGATCATAAGACGACCCGGATGGTCACCAGATTCTGTGTACAGATCTGTAGGCGCAGACCATCCCCCGACACAAACTACAGTTATACCTCGGGTTACAGATGCTTCAGGTTGCGTTTTTTCAGGTTACGGACGCTCCGAAACCCGGAAGTACTGGAACAGGTTACTTCCGGGTTTTGGAGGTCGCGCATGCACAGAAACGCTAAATCACACTTTGCGCATGCGCAGAAGCACTGAATCGCAACCCCCAGTGGGTTGCAAATGTGCATCCCACACAGATCATATTCGCAACCTGAGCATCCACTGTAGTTTGTTAAGAAAATCCCCAAACTCAGTTCCATGGGTGACTCTTGGTCATCTCTCTGCAGTAGCTTATCTTAAAGTTTTAAGTGTCTATACGCTTATCACATTTATAAATTTTAAATTTATTGTTGTACATTGTTTTAAATGTTTGTTTTCCTTCTGGGATTGTACCCCCAAGTGTGTTTTATAAGCTGGTCTCCGGCCGTAATAAATTATCTATCCTAACTGAAGTTCAGCTTCTGTCCGTTCTGTCCCAGCCACAAGGAGCCCAAGCCATCCTGCCACCAAGCTAGCAGAGCAGATGGCAAGGGAGTCGAGCGGCAACCGGGCAGCTGCCTTGAAGCATCACATCTTTCGCTTCTCTGGACCCCAAACGACAAAGGCCCATCCTGAAGGGCTGGTAAGTCACATTTCTGCAACCATTAATTAAAGCCTTGTTATTTCATTTGAGCGAGAAGAGAGGTTCCATTCGGCATTTGCAACTGCAACTCAGTCAGGAAGGGCATTCAAGGAGAAAATAATTATATATTATTAAAAAGGAAAGTTGGGGGGGGGGAGAGAGATTGTTTCTCATGGATGTGCTGGAGACTCAGGAATTTTACAAGCTGAACTGTGCTCAAAGTTCCAGAGAAGCCTTGTTCCCGATTTCCAAATGGAATCGCAGAGGATTTTTTTAATTTAGAAAATCAGGACAAGGAATAGATTATCTGCATCATTAAAATAGAAAGAAAGGGAAGCAGAAGATGTACTCGCTCTTGCTCTGAAGTTAATATTTAAATGAAAATATTTACATCTCTCTATTAGGCTTAGTATGCATGTACTAATATAACATGTGAATGTCAGCATTTAGTTTAGTGGTGTTTATATGGAATTGTATAACCCTACTTTGAAATAGGTTGTGTTTTTTTAAAAAAACCTTTGTATTTGATAAGTAATTTTTGTACAAAATGACATTATGCTAATGAAGTGCATATATCTATATAAACTACTGCTTTTGTCTCTGGTTGTACAAGTTAAAACTTATCAGCAGGGCCTGCTGGCAACCTAATTGTTATTCTTGATTTTCTTCTGTGTCAGAGCCTCTGCTGCAATGGGCTTCCAGCCTTGCCTTCTAATTGTCTTCCAAGATGGTTTGACCTCAGCTTCCAATTAGGAACGTATGAAATCAAATCTACCATTTGGGTAACCAGCTCAGTGTTGTCAACACTGGCTGGCAGTGTGTCAGGTGGGGATCTCTCCCAGCAATCCCTGGGGGTTGAACCTGGAACCTGCAGGGTATGTGTTCTGCCACTGAGCTACAGCCCTTCATCTCTCAAGATGCTCAGCATCCTTAACACTTCAGCGAATACGTAAACAAAAGCCTTGCTCCACACGCTGGAAATATTTCCTCTCAGGGCTTGGAGACTCTCTCGCTGCCTGTGCTGCTTCCCCAGAGCTTGAGGGTGAAGCTGATGGGAGCTGTCGTCTAGCAACACCAGAAGAACCAAGAGGTTTCACACCCCTGCCTTAAAGGCTTAGAAAAGTCTGTGGCAACATAGACATTTTCAGCTGGAGAATCTTTGGGTCACTTTGGTTTAAGGCCATGGTTAACACTGGGGTATTGACTGTGGTTAATATGGCCAATTTTCATCCTACCAGCAACCTCAAAGAATGCAACATCTCTGATGGTGTTCCAGCTGCCCAATTTCCAATAATAATAATAATAATAATAATAATAATAATAATAATAATAATTTTATTATTTATACGCCACCCATCTGGCTGGGTTTCCCGAGCCACTCAGGGGAGCTCCCAGCAGAATATTAAAAACACGATAAAACATCCAACATTAAAAACTTCCCTAAACAGGGCTGCCATCAGATGTCTTCTAGAAGTCTGGTAGTTGTTTTTCTCTTTGACATCTGAATCATAGAATCATAGAGTTGGAAGAGACCACAAGGGCCATCGAGTCCAACCCCCTGGCAAGTAGGAAACACCATCAGAGCACTCCTGACATATGGTTGTCAAGCCTGGTGGGAGGGCGTTCCACAGGGCGGGTGCCACTACAAAGAAGGCCCTCTGCCTGGTTCCCTGTAACTTGGCTTCTCACAGTGAGGGAACCACCAGAAGGCCCTCGGCACTGGACCTCAGTGTCCAGGCAGAACAATGGGGGTGGAGACACTCCTTCCGGTATTCTGGACCGAGGCCGTTTAGGGCTTTAAAGGTCAGCACCAAAACTTTGGATTGTGCTTGGAAACATAATACATGGTTCAACATTCTATAGAACTTCAGTATCCAACTGCAGCTTTGTGGACCACCTGGACTTCCAACAGCTGCATTTCCCCAAGCTGACCAACCCTTGCTTACATGTGGTGACGTTGGCCGTTACAGGGAAGGAGTCCCCTTCGTCATAAATGGAAATCACGCTGACAAAATACTGCGTCAACGACGAGAGAGGCTTCAGCACAGCAAAGGATGCGTTGCCAGGAACGTCCACCTGAAATGTAGAAAGTGTTAGGGTTGCAGAGTGTCTTCTAGTAGGGTTTCGCTGTTTGACGCCAGCAGCAGAGACCATTAATTGCCCATGCTGTCTGGAAGATGATAAAATAACTTCTGCTCTGTAAGGAAAGTCTTAGGCATTGCCTGAACCGCTGAATAATTGTCTCTTTGTCTCCTTCGACATGTCTAGCTAGCTTTTGTTGGTGCAGAACAACGGACCTCGTTCGGATACTGCAAAGCGGCTCTTACAGTCTTACTCACCTCTCCAGTGTTGCTCCCCCTGCTGGAGATGTACATTACGCGGTGCTTCTTCACGGCATGTGAAGCCGCCTCCCAGTTGACCCTGACCGAGGCATGGCTGATGTTGGAGAAATGCAAGAACTGTGGAGGGCTCAGGGCCACTGCAAGACAAAATCATGGGGAATTATGGGATGTCCGCACTAGAGACAGAAGCCCAGTTTAATTTCATGGCACTTCTCCCCAAAAGACCAGGAAATTCCTGTTCACTAGAGAGGCTAGAGGGACGCAGGTGGCGCTATGGGTTAAACCACAGAGCCTAGGACTTGCCGATCAGAAGGTTGGCAGTTCGAATCCCCGCAACGGGGTGAGCTCCCGTTGATCGGTCCCTGTTCCTGCCAACCTAGCAGTTTGAAAGCACGTCAAAGTACAAGTAGATAAATAGGTACTGCTCTGGCGGGAAGGTAAACGGCATTTCCATGCGCTGCTCTGGTTCGCCAGAAGCAGCTTAGTCATGCTGGCCACATGACCCGGAAGCTGTACGCCAGCTCCCTCGGCCAATAAAGCGAGATGAGCGCCGCAACCCCAGAATCGGCCATGACTGGACCTAATGGTCAGTGGTCCCTTTACCTTTAGAGAGGCTAGGGACATCTCCTAGGACCAAGACATTCTCAGAATCCTGGAAAAAAATATTCCTATTTCCCATAACCCCTCCATGTCTGTTAATCCACTTTTAACATTAACAGTTTTCCTCTTTTCCTTATGGGTGTTTTCCTTAAAGTGCCACAAAGTTTGCTCCTTCTCCCTACAGATCCAGATATGGACTACCAAACGATGATCAGTGGCTACTCCGTTGGACTGCTAGATTTAGTTTATTATGCCACTTTGAACAGATATGGCTTAACCCAGAGAATTCTGGGAGCTGTAGTCAGAAGACCCCCCTATTTCCCTCACGGTGCTCCAATTTCCAGAGTCCCCTTGTGAATAAGGATTTATTGTGAAGCCACTTCCCAGAATTCTTTGGGGGAAACCACAGCTGTTTGAAGTGGCATCACAGTGCTTTAAACATATTGTGTGAATGGGGTCTTAGTCAGAACTTCTCCCCAGCCTCCAGAGAACCCTATCCTAGCCATGCCGACGTTAGATCACACAGGCGGGACTTACAAGTGGTTTCCTGTACACTTGCCGGATCGCTAGCATCTTCTCCATACATTGCGTAAACGGCCAGCGAGTATTCAGTGTTGGGGGACAAGCCCTCAAGAAGAACGTCAGGCTGTTCTACTTTAACCTGGAAAAAGAGAGAGAGACAGAGAGAGAAAGCAAGTGCGAAGAGAGACGTGGGTGATTTTAAACCCCAACAAACAAGACTGAAGCAGCTGACCAGGTGAGGCGGTGGGAGGGAAGTGAGTGCCTGGAGGCGGTTGGAGGATGGATGGCAGCTAACAGAGGTTGAATCCTGACAAGACAGAAGTACTGTTTTGGGGGGACAGGGGGCAGGCGGGTGTGGGGGATTCCCTGGTCCTGAATGGGGTAACTGTGCCCCTGAAGGACCAGGTGCGCAGCCTGGGAGTCATTTTGGACTCACAGCTATCCATGGAGGCGCAGGTTAATTCTGTGTCCAGGGCGGCTGTCTGCCAGCTCCACCTGGTGTGCAGGCTGAGACCCTACCTGCCCACGGACTGTCTCGCCAGAGTGGTGCATGCTCTAGTTATCTCCCGCTTGGACTACTGCAATGAGCTCTATGTGGGGCTACCTTTGAAGGTGACCCGGAAACTGCAATTAATCCAGAATGCGGTAGCTAGACTGGTGATTGGGAGTGGCCGCCGGGACCACATAACACCGGTTCCGAGAGATCTGCATTGGCTCCCAGTACGTTTCCGAGCACAATTCAAAGTGTTGGTGCTGACCTTTAAAGCCCTAAATGGCCTCGGTCCTGTGTACCTGAAGGAGCGTCTCCACCCCCATCGTTCAGCCCGGACACTGAGATCCAGCGCCGTGGGCCTTCTGGCAGTTCCCTCATTGTGAGTAATGAGGTTACAGGGAACCAGACAGAGGGCCTTCTCGGTAGTGGCACCCACCCGGTGGAACACCCTCCCTCCAGATGTGAAGGAAATAAGCAGCTATCCTATCTTTAAAAGACATCTGACACCTGTTCTGGGAAGTTTTTAATATTTAACGCTGTATTGTTTTTAACACTTGATTGGGAGCCACCCAGAGTGGCTGGGGAAACTCAGCCAGATGGGCGGGGTATAAATAATAAATTATTATTATATTATTATTACTGGGCAGGTGAGTGTGGTGCAAACTCTCTGGCGGAGTCAATCTGGCACTCCTGCTGGTATTTGCTGACCACACTGACCTCACTGTTGTCTACCCCCCTCCTTCCTTCCTTCCTTCCTGTTTGTTTGTTTGTTAAATAAATTGTATTGGGTTTTCTGTACAAAAAATAAAGCACAACTTATGTATTACAGGTAATAGTTAAAACAACGCAATGGTAATATTAATAAAATCAAACAGTATTGACTCTGGGCTTCCTCAACTAGGGATTCATTCGGGTAAGTACAAGAACTGAAATATTCTTAAACAATTGTCGGCAGCTCCCTCTCCTATATTTTAATTTCAGGGCACACAAAAAAAGACCAGCAGCAGATCAGGGGGAAATAAAAGCTAAGGAAACTTAAATCAACCAAGGCATGACAGAAAAGCTTAGCCCACGTATATTCCAAGTGTTTGCTGATCAAGTTTGGAAATTAAAGCAGTCTGGGGGAAAATGTCCCTTGCACAAGACTATTTTCTCCTGACAATCTCCGATGTCCATTTTGATTGCCATTTTGTCATGACAACCGCCGGACGGAACAACATTGCGTACTGTTAATAGCTATTTGCAGCACTGAGCACCACTGTCAGGCACATTTAAAAAGGCAAAGGAGCTGAATGTTAAAATATTCAGGACAGGCAAAATAAAATACCTCCTCACCTGGTACACAGTTAAACTACAGAATTGGCTACTGGTAGCTATTAGCCAAAGGGACGCGGGTGGCGCTGTGGGTTAAACCACAGAGCCTAGGACTTGCCGATCAGAAGGTCAGCAGTTCGAATCCCCACGACGGGGTGAGCTCCCATTGCCCAGTCCCTGCTCCTGCCAACCTAGCAGTTCAAAAGCACATCAAAGTGCAAGTAGATAAATAGGTACCGCTCTGGTGGGAAGGTAAACGGCGTTTCCGTGTGCTGCTCTGGTTCTCCAGAAGCAGCTTAGTCATGCGGGCCACATGACCCGGAAAAACTGTCTGCGGACAAACGTCAGCTCCCCTGGCCAGTAAAGTGAGATGAGCGCCGCAACCCCAGAGTCGGCCACGACTGGACCTAATGGTCAGAGGTCCCTTTACCTTTTTAGCTATTAGCCACAAGGGCTATTTTTTACCTCAATTGTCAAGGCAGTTTGCCTGATTTCCAGGTGCTGGGGATCAAAGGTGGGGAGAAAAGTGAAAGCCAAAACAAACCAACAAAAAAATCTAACCTGACCTCCTTAGCTTCTAAATGGGAGAGCAGTTTAATCATGCCGTCCCCACACCTGAATTCAACTGATCCTTAGTGCCAGGATAAATTCCAGTCATTGATGGCATTCCTTGTTCTTTGCAATGACCTTCACAATCCTTCCCGCTGACACTCGTAAGGGTTGTGGGTCGTTAGCAAGCACCGGAAATATATTTTCAGGCATTTGACCCTTGCAATGGGCAGGGGAAAGCTTTTCAAAGCACCTGAGTGTGAAACATACGGAAGAGCTCTCCCAGGAGCAGGGGAAGTTCTCAGCCTCAAGCAAACAAGGCCCCAACAGAAGAACAAAGAGTCACAGCAAAGGGGAACAGCTGGCCAGAGAGAGGCTCCCTGCCTTTGTGATGCAAAACATTTCACACTGTGCAGAACAAACAGGAGGAGAGGAGGGTTTGGGAGTGTTAATAAAGGCGAGCCCTTAAACAAGGGATGCAGGAGGGTCCCTGATTACCTGGGCACATCTCTCTGCAAACTGGAGTATGGAGGAAAGCCTTTCTTTCCTTTCTGCATTTTAATGCTCCTGAATGTTCATTACAGCGAGTCTGCTGCCACCTTCCGCCCATCTGGCAGAACTACATGAGCACTGCACATGATTTCTGCCAGTGGATTCCCCAAGTTTTGTGGGGCTTAGAATCATAGAATTGTAGGGTTGGAAAAGACCACGAAGATCATCTAGTGAAGGGGTCAGCAAACTTACCACGCCTCGGGCCAGTGTCTCCAGCGCCGATCGCACGGCGGGCCAGAGGGCGGAGGAGTGCATGCCCTAACACTTGTGCACACGCTATTTCCGGCACACATCCGGGTTGGAGGAGCACTGGAAATAGCTTGTGTGCATGTGCACGGGCCTTCTCCTACCCGGATCTGACCAGAAATAATGCTTGCGCATGTGCACAAGCTATTTCCAGTGCTCCTCTGGCACGGAAGTGGGCAGCCGTGCAGCGCAGCGCCAGTAAGAGCAGGCAGCAGCAGCAGGTGGCGGGGGTCGCCGCAGGCTGGATAAACGAGTCCCTCGGGCCTTATCCGGCCTGCGGACCTTAGTTTGAGGACGCCTGATCTAGTGCAACCCGCTGCAATGCAGGAAACTTTCACCCAATGTGGCTCGAACATGCAGCCCTGTGCTTAAGAGTGTCAT
Source organism: Podarcis filfolensis (assembly GCF_964270895.1). Taxonomy (NCBI): domain Eukaryota; kingdom Metazoa; phylum Chordata; class Lepidosauria; order Squamata; family Lacertidae; genus Podarcis; species Podarcis filfolensis. The sequence continues at coordinate 91,521,552 of NC_139609.1, read as the reverse complement.
GTAGCTGATGAAGTAGCTCAGTCGCTGCAGCATGAGATTCTGAATCTCAAGGTCGTGGGTTCTAGCCCTGCAATTCTATGATACAAACATAGAATTGTAGATTCAGAAGAGACCCTGAGGATCATCGAGTCCAGCCCCCTGCAATGCAGGAATACGCAGATCCCCATATGGGGATCAAACCCATAACCTGGGATAGCTCAGTAGGTACAGCATGAGATTCTTAATCTCATTGCCTTGGGTTCAAGCCCCACGCTGGGCAAAAGATTCCTGCATTTACCCCTGTAAATGCAGGACTAGATGACCCTTAAGGTCCTTTCCAACTTTACAATTACAATTGTTTTTACAATGGTTACAATTACAATAGAGTTACAATTCTGTGACTCTATGTAACCTTGGCATTGTGAGCACTTCACTCCAGCCAACTGGTCCCATCCAACTCTACAGTTCTATGACTCTATGCTCTTGTTGATTTTTTTGTTTTTTGCTAACTGGAGTTTGAGGATCAGATTCTACCTTTTCCTATTGCACTGCACACACTCTGTCTGGTCACTTTGATCCTTGGGAGAGACACTCCTAGGAGTTCTGCATGCTCCCATGGTTTGTCTTATATCCACTAAGACCAGGGCTTTTAGTGTGGGGGCATCTCCCCTTTGGAATGTGCTCCCAATGAACATCCTGTTCCTGAATGAGGTAACTGTGCCCCTGAAGGACCAGTTGCGCAGCCTGGGACTCATTTTAGACTCACAGCTGTCCATGGAGGTGCAGGTCAAGTCTGTGTCCAGGGCGGCTGTCTACCAGCTCCATCTGGTACACAGGCTTAGACCCTATCTGCCCGCAGACTGTCTTGCCAGAGTGGTGCATGCTCTGGTTATCTCCCGCTTGGACTACTGCAATGCGCTCTGTGTGGGGCTACTTTTGAAGGTGACCCAGAAAATACAACTAATTCAGAATGTGGCAGCTAGACTGGTGACTGGGAGTCGCCTGAAAGACTTACATTGGCTTCCAGTACGTTTCTGGGCACAATTCAAAGTGTTGGTCTGACCTTTAAAGCCCTAAATGGCCTCGGTCCAGTATATCTGAAAGAGTGTCTCCACCCCCATCGTTCAGTCTGAGATCCATCTCTGAGGGCCTTCTGGCAGTTCCCTCACTGCAAGAAGCAAAGTTACAGGGAACCAGGCAGAGGGCCTTCTCAGTAGTGGTGCCCGCCCTGTGGAATACCCTCCCATCAGATATCAAAGAGATAAACAAATACAGTGGTACCTCTGGTTGTGAATGGGATCCATTCGGAAGCCCCATTCACATGAGCAGAACACAACCCATGTCTGCATGTCTGTGCGTGCGCGGGTCATGATTCGCTGCTTCTGCACATGCACGTGATGTCATTTTACGCATCTGCGCATGTGCAAGCAGTGAAACCCGGAAGTAACCCTTTCTGGTACTTCCTGGTCACCGTGGAACTCAACCTGAAAATGCGCAACCTGAAATAAACGTAACAAGAGGTATGGCTGTATCTAACTTTTAGAAGACATCTGAAGGCAGCCCTGTTTAGGGAAGTTTTTAATGTTTGATGAATTATTGTATTTTAATATTTTGCTGGAAGCTGCCCAGAGTGGCTGGGGAAACCCAGCCCGTTGGGCGGGGTATAAATAAATTATTATTATTATTAGGCAGGCGCTAACAGCACTCGCATTCAGGAGCCTGAGTAAAACTCACCTGTCCACTCAGGGGTGAACCCAACATCATGATCTCACTTTGCTTTGTATAGGGGATGCATCTTATCTCTGATAAAAAACCAAACCCACCATTGTGATTACAGTCAAAACCAATATCCTTTACCTCTTTGGTACCATCTTCTGCTCCATTGGGTGCTGAGGAGCAAAGAACCAGATACTGGCTAGCTCCATCTGCTGGCTCCCAGCTCAGTCGTATGCTGTTGTGGCTGATTTCAGAAGCTCTGAGGGACCCAGGGGCAGAGAGAGGCACTATGGGACCGAAACAGAGAAATTATCAAAGGGAAGTACATTTCCTCACCCAAAGCAGCTGCCAAATGTGAACATTTGCCAGGCAAAACGACATGCTACTTTGCTCTGAAAATAAACACACGTATCTGCACAGTCTACAAATTATGCAGATTAAATACCTATTAACCATTAAGCAAATAACAGGCTTAAAATATTTCAAGGCTAAGAATATTAAGCAATTTTTAAATTAAATATTCTCTTTATCAGATAGAGGTCTTTTATTAGCCATGAATGTCTGCTTCAAAGATAGGAGAAAGATCATCTGAGCCATGATCTCAGAGCAAGACCTTCTGGCTGGTATAAGGTAAGGTTACCAGATGTCCCTGTTTCCTGGGGACAGTCCCCAGATTTACAAATCAGTCTCCTGACAAGATCCACTGAAGTTGAAAAGTGACCCTGGATTCATTGAAAAAAATCTGGTAACCTTAGTATAAGGGGAATGGCTATCAAAGTAGCACCTGGGACACAATTAAACCAAAGACCAGTCAATCAATTCCTGGCTTACATGTTGAGGTGATGCCTCTGAGTCCATCTCCAACTGCGTTCTCATAAATAGGAAACACTGAAACCAAATATTCTGTGTGGGATGTCAAGTTGAGGAGCTGCACGGCCGAGGCTGCCCCATCTAAAACAACCTAAAAATATACACAGAAGTTGCACTGAGGATGGTCATGGAACCTGATTTTGTTTGAAAGAAGATGAAGTCCCTACCAGAGGAGAATGGCAGATCAAGTCAATGGATTATGCCAAAATGGCAAAAATTAAACAAACCCCTGTGTTGCAAAGAGAACGTCAGCAATATCTAGGCAACACGATGACCATGTACATACACAATAGACAACCTTTATAGAATTCCTTCAAACCATAATAAGTACAAAATGGAATCTTTAGTCTCAAAGTCTCTGAAAATCTTTAAATGAAGCGAGGTACCAGACTTTGTACGATGAAAGACAAGCTGTGTATTCAGCAAATGTAAGGTCTTTGTGTATTCAGCAAATGTAAGGTCTTTGTGTATTCAGCAAATGTAAGGTCCAACACTTTGTGTATTTAGCAAATGTAAGGTCCAACACTGAACAGTGATTCCAGATACTGACTACTGTTTCGTTGAATTCTTTGTCAGCGTGGTGGGAGGATATAGAATTGCTTCATAAACCCATCTTATTTCGAATGAATGTATGTAAATGAAAATATCAAATGCTGTGGAACAGTGCTCATGTAATAATGTAGTCACTGCAGTACCTCACTTCATTTAAAGATTTTCAGAGACTTCGTGTTGCCTATATATTGCTGAAATGGCAAAAATTACTGGAAGAATCAGAAATCAGGAAGACCAAAATTTTAATAAGGAATGGGGAAAATTTATAGTTTATCTTAAAAACCATTGGAAACAGTCAACATCGTTAGTAGGATTGGAATAACACTTGTAGTTTAATGGTGAATTTTGGACACATCAGAGAGGCAAAAGCTTCGGATTATTATAAAAGATGCAGGAGGAAATGATTAACAATAGGACCCACAAAGGGGAGGGGGGAAGTCCAGGAGATTCTTTGGAATCTTGTTTCTATGTTGAATGTTGGATATGTGTAAAATTTTTACCTGAAAAACCAAATAAAAAAAATATATTTTCAAAAAAATCTGATTTTGTTTGCATTTCAATGAGAAACTACCTAATTTGTACATTTCAAATCAATACATAAACCAAAATGTAACTGCCCTCTGAAATTCACACGCCTCTGAATTTTGTGGCGCACTTCTCCAACCAGTGTTTACAAAAATGCACATGTTAGAGGGGAATGTGCCTAAATATGCACATGAGTGAAAATAGCATACACAAATGGATCATAGGGTGGTCCCTACTACTCATACTGCCAGAGCCTAGTTTGGCATGCAAACCTCAGCAGCTCATAAAGATGGAGAATAATAATAATAATAATAATAATAATAATAATAATAGTTATTTATTTATTTATTTATTTATTTTTATTTCTGTTCCGCCCTATACCCAAAGGTCTCAGAAACTCAATTCTATTCACATTTAAAGACCAGCTTACCAAGTTCACACTTTACAGAGCAATATGAGCACCAGAACACTGCAATCCTCAGAAATTTGTGTGACTCTGAATTTTGTAGTACAATTCTCCAGTCAAGTAACATGTACAAAAATGCATATGCTAAGTTAAGAATACATATAGTAGTGGAAATCGCGTACCAAAAAATGCATTATATTTGCGGAAATTGCATTGGGGAAATGTGCACATCTGGCAAAAAAAATCCATATAAAAATGTGCAGAGCAGAAGAAATTCACGCAAAAACGAAATTCACGCACACAAATTTTCACCAGGATTCCACACCCCCTGAAATCATTAACTGATGTGGAAATGTGGAGGACTGGAAGTAAGATTGGAAAGCAAAGAAAACTGAAAGCAAAGAAAACTGACATATTTGCCCATTCCTAGCAACTCATACTGCTTGCCTTCCATCAGAGGCAAGCAGTACAGTCCCAGAAGTTCTTCTCTGATTTAGGAGAAGTGCCAATTAGGAACGTGCCATTGCTAGTGCCCACCTGGTTGATCCAGCTAAGTTTAAGATATCAAAGACAGGACTACTTACCTCTTTGGGAATCCCACCCCTAGAGGGGTAATAGACCACCCTATATTTTTTAGGTGGTATCAGAGGGGGGTTCCAGATGAGGCGTATACTTCTGGATGTTACCTCCTTTATAGCAAGATTGGTTGGGCTCAGGTGGGCTCCACTATTCACCAGTATGGCTTTGAGAGGGTCATCACCTGCAAATTTTGCAACCATTTCTTATTATGTGATGTAGCAGAAAGAGCTCTGGATTCGGAGTAGAGAGATCTGATCTGAAGTCCTCACATGGACATGAAGGTTGTTGGCCAAAACTGTGGGCCAGTAAATACCTCTCAACGTAATGTAACTCAAGAGACTGTTCTGAGATGAAAAAGGGAGAGGGGACCTTATATTGCAATGGTGGAGAACCTTTGGCCCTCCAGATGTTGCTGGACTACAAATCACATCATCCTTGATCCTTGCTGGATGGGGCTGATGGGAGATGGAGTCCAGCAACATCTGGAAAGCTATACGTTTCCATCATGGTTGTGCAGTGTCATAAGCAGGTTGGAGTTGTAAGATAGATTCATGTTTCACCTGGAGGACAGAAGACATGGCAACACTCTTCACATACCTGAAGGAGTCACCATATAGACAAGGTCAAAGATTATTTGCCGTGCCAGAGCACAGGATTTGATTTGAAGTTACAAGAGGGTAGGTTCTGGTTGAAAATTAGAAGGAACTTCCAAACGGTGAAAGCGGTTTGACAAAGCCACTTCCGAGCTGGAGAGGAGGTGGGGTTGCGGGCTTCACGCCCCCTCCATGTGCGCGGGGGCTGGCTCTCAGCCTCCGTGCGATTGAGGCAATCCCCAGCCGCGTCATCCCCTGGGCAGCCAATTGGCTGGCCTGGGGGGCGTGGCCTGTGCTATTTAGCACTGGCATGGCCAGGGATCTCTCTATTTTGGCCGCTTTAGCTGCTCTGGTTTCCCACCCTCCCGCCCTTTAGGTTTTCTTTCCAACATTGTTGTGGACCTCAGTTGGTCGCCATTGAGGGGCCTGGTAGGAATTTTTTCCACTTGGCAAATTGGCACCAGCCACTTGGTTTTCGCCTACCTCGTAGCAAATCGTCACAACTTTCTTGGTATTGGCGGTTAAGCATTGGTATTGCTCTGTAGATGGAAGAGGGGAGGGAGCTCCATCACCTGCCCCATATATTGAAGGGTAGTCCAATAAAGGATTCTGGGGGGCGTGGCCCTGTCCAAAGCCTATGGAGATGAGGACCTAAGGCACGCCCTCGAGCGGTGACCCCGGGGGAGCTCCTAGTTGATGTGCATCCGCAGGACTCTCCCTACTGGTGGTTAACCCTTCCCGGGCTTCAAGCAGACAGGTTGAAGCTGGATATTTGGAGAAGTTGATTGGCAGCTTCGCTTGCCCTCCTTGGAGCCCACACGCTTCCCTGCGTGTCTCTGCTGCTCCGGGCCTCCAGCTGCAGTTAGCAGAGCTTAGCACAGCGACAGAAGTAAGAGCCGATGATAGCCTTGTGTGCTCAATAAATCAGGCAGACGCTCGGTGTCTTCCTTATCTTACAAAGAGCTTTAATCTCGTACAAATCAACAGATTGTAAATCCCGGTGACACGCAACTCATTTTCCCGGTACGTTCCAAACCGGAGCTGAGCGCACACTGTGTGTGTGTCTCTCTCTCTCTCAGAGATACAGAACACTCCCACTTCCGTCAGTGTTCTTTTGCCACGCCTCAAAGAATGTGAGACGTCACTCAGAACTTCTTAACCCTGTAAGTTCTGACTCTCTCCATAGGATAGTCGTTAGGACCAAAGCCTAAGCCAATACCGCTCATTACCTGTAACCAATAAAGTTGCGGCCGTTTTTAGCTATTGACCTAAATAATTGAGTCATGTGTCTTTATTTCCACCAGGGGGAGGCGGGAACTCGCCACGCAATGGAACCAATGGCCTAGAAGCGTGGTAGACTCTCATGGAGGAACTTCAAGCAGAGAAGGTTTTGTAAGAAAGAATTGTCTAAGGGTTCCTCCAGACAATTAAGCATTCATTCCAATTTGTTCCCACCAAATTAGATTATAACTGGTCTTCATTTGTTTTATAATGGTATATTTTACTGTTGCAACCCACCCTAGGACCTTATGGTAAAGGGCAAGTCAGAAATCTAAGCACTCAATCAACCAACCAGTCAATATTGAGCATTTGTTCTGATTTGTTTGAAGGGTGAATGAACATTCCTCCTGCATTCACCCTTGTTTGCTTGCAAGGCATTTACATGTCTTTCTATTAGCCCTGTGTCCACCCCCAGACTTTTCAATGCATATCCCTGTCTGATTTAAATTTCCTTTAAAAAGTCTGCTTCCTTTTTAAAGCGGAGTTGCTGTGCTAGGGTGACAGGGCCTGTGAATCCGTTTTAATTGCACAAAACTAGATTTCCACAGAGCCTAGGGCCTGCCAATCAGAAGGTCGGTGGTTCGAATCCCCGCGACGGGGTGAGCGCCCGTTGCTCGGTCCCTGCTCCTGCCAACCTAGCAGTTAGAAAGCACATCAAAGTGCAAGTAGATAAATAGGCACCGCTCCTACAGGAAGATAAATGGCATTTCCGTGCGCTGCTCTGGTTCGCCAGAAGCGGCTTAGTCATGCTGGCCACATGACCCGGAAGCTGTACACCGGCTCCCTCGGCCAATAAAGCGAGATGAGCACTGCAACCCCAAAGTCGGTCACGACTGGACCTAATGGTCAGGGGTCCCCTTTACCTTAGATTTCTGGATATGTGCTTGAATCTGTCCCACAAAACACTGACGGTGTGGAGTCTCCCTTAGAAGACGTGAAACCCAACAAGGAAGTGGTGTTCACATCACCTGTGTTCTCTTCCTTATTCATCTCCTTGATCCGGGAACACAAGACCCGGGTGAGCCGGCCGGCCAGAGAGCTGAGCAGAGGGAAATCCAGCACATTGTACACCGTCAGTTCCAAAGGTTCAGAGGCCACATGGCGCAACTCTGCCTCGTCTGCATTTTTCACTCCTAGGAAATCGAAGTAAACCCCATGTGCAAATTAAGTAGGTACCAGGTGGACAAATGACTTGACAGCTGAGCAGTAAGAGTCATGAATTGAGACATCCTGCATCGAATGGTTTCTCTGCCACAAACTCACCTAGCTGACCTTTGGCACAACACTCTCTCTGAGCCTTCCCTCCATCTACAACAGGTTTCCTAAACTTGGGTTTGCAACTGTTGCTGGACTACAACTTCCATCATCCCGAGCTGTGCTGGTTCCGTGGGTTTCTGTGAGGTGAGGTGCGAGTCCAGTCCGAGGTCAAGGGACTCAGTATTGAGGCCGTCCGTCAAAGCTGAAGCTGGGTCCAAGGCAGGGAGTCGGGTGAGGTCAGGAGATCCGGCAGGACAGGGTGCAGGCCAGAACTGGCTACCAACAACATTGCTCCCACAACTTGGAACTGGGGCTGGCTGGCTTTTATCTGCCCCGAGGCATAGGGCGGCCCCTATCCTCTGGTGACTCGTCTCTCCTGGCTTGGAGGCGAGCACTCCTCCTGTGGGAACTTAGTTCCCTCCACCTCTCTGCCCTGAGCCTCTGCAGTTCAGGAGAGGCTGGAGGGTTACCGGACCCAGAGTCAACCTCAGCTTCCCCTGACAGGGCTGAGAGTGGAGCACCTGCAGGCAATGAGTCCTCGATCACCTCTGGAGCCAGAGCGGATTCAGCTGGTGTCTGCTCCTGAGGATCCGGCACAGGTGAGGGCCCTTCAGGCTCATGCCCCAGCCCCAGCTCAGCTGGTTCTGGAGGCGGGGAATCCTGTGCAGGCTGGGATCCCTCAGGTTCAGCCTCCGAGTCCGAATCCCAGGACATCGCACTAGCTAGCAGGACCAGTGATCAGGGATGATGGGAGCAGTAGTCCAAAATCAGCTGGAGACCTGAGTTTGGGAAACCCTGATCTACACTATGCGACTGATAATACTTACAGGGCCATGGTGAGTATAAGAATACACTGTATGAAAAGTGCCTGGAACACCCAAAAATGTATACAGGCATTCCGCCCACTTACGCAGAACTGATTCGCGCATGACTGTGTATATGTGCAGAGCCAGGAAATAACTAATTCAATTTTTTCTAACCTAAAATGGTGGAAGAGAGCTCGAAAGTCCTTGTGGTTCGTGGGGAGACCCTCTCCAGAGCCCGAAGAGGATGAGAAAAGTCTAGAAAAGAATACTCTAAGGCAGGCATCCCCAAACTCGGCCCTCCAGATGTTTTGGGACTACAACTCCCATCATCCCTAGCTAACAGGACCAGTGGTCAGGGATGATGGGAATTGTAGTCCCAGAACATCTGGAGGGCTGAGTTTGGGGGTGCCTGCTCTAAGGGCTCCAGAATGGCGCCCTCCAAAATGGGAGCTCTCACTGCTGCTGCGCTACCCTGCTCAACAGCCCTTGTGTGTGTTTTGCTTGCATGCAAGGGCCCTGTAATGTAATGGCAAATGGTTAGCAGGCATACTAAGGGGCTGTCAGTATGAGATGGCAACAGAGGGTCTGGCGAAGAGTCTTTTTGGTACTATAATTCTAAAGCATTCAGGAAGAATGAAAAGTCTCCAGTTCTTGACATTTCCCATGCCATTTTAAATTGCAAATAATAACAATTAATAATAATAAAATAATAATAATAATAATAATAATAATAATAATAATAATAATAATAATTTATACCCCACCCATCTAGACAGCTCCCAACAGAATATTAAAAGCACGATAAAACATCAAACATGCAAAAACTCCCCTAAACAGGGCTGCCTTCTTCAGATGTCTTCTAAAAGTCAGATAGTTGTTTATTTCCTTGACATCTGATGGGAGGGCGTTCCACAAGACGGGAGCCACTACTGAAAAGGCCCTCTGCCTGGTTCTCTGTAACCTCACTTCTCGCAGTGAGGGAACTGCCAGAAGGCCCTCAGTGCTGGACCTCGGTGTCTGGGAGTGGAGATGTTCCTTCAGGTATACTGGGCTGAGGTCGTTTAGGGCTTTCAAGGTCAGCACCAACACTTTGAAAAAACAAATCAGAAGCCCACGGAGACATGAACTCACCAACAGCAAATATCTCTATTCCCATATCCTTCAAGGTCTGGGCGGACGGACTGGCGTCATCCTGAGATTTGCCATCAGTCAAGAGAATGATCAGCTTGGGGGCTTCTGGCCGCGCACCAGCTTCGGGCCTCAGGTTCTGTTCCAGGACATGCGTCAGCGCCAGTCCTTGGAAAGAGAAAAGATGAAAGGCAGAAGGCTTGGGTTGGGGGGACTGACATGGTTAAACAAAAGCTTAGAGGAGGCAAGCAAGAACTGGAAGTGCCATACTGAGCAACACTCAATTTCTCCCTTCATGTTCTCTCCATCTTATCATGGAGCTGTGAGTGACATCTTGCCCACTATGGTGCAATGCACTGTATTTCTGTTTATGTTACAATAACACTGGGAAACAAAATTTTTGTTGCATTGACACCTGCAGTTGTTCTAACCTAATTTCGACGTGCTGATTTCATATCTGAAGTTGGTTTTGTTCTGTAAGCTCTAGGGGTTTTTTTGCAATTCATGTTTTTCACTTTTCACCATAATCTTTTGTTTTTCACAATGCAAGAATTCAATATTTTATTAAACACGTAGCCAAAGTAGTACAATATGAGTATAAATGTAAGTGACTTATATAGCATTGAACATGACATGTATAGCATTGAAAATGACATGTATATCTATGTATAGGTGGAGGTATGTAAAAAAATGTATTCCCTTGGGATACACAGTATACTGGGGAACATTTTTTTTTTCATTTCCTGTTGCATGAGATTTTTCAACTGTTCTTATATGTTCTTTCAATGCTGATTTCAAATCTGAAATTGATTTTCATGTACACGCTATAGTTGTCTTTCAATTTCTGACTTTTGCCGATATGTCATATTTACACTGAGGATAAGTGGACACTGACACGTTGATCTACCCTAACCACATGGTAATTATTGTTTTGCAAACTTAATTTTTCTTTATTTTTATAGTTTTGTAACCTAAATATTTGTATTTCCCAGATCAGACCATGGCTTCTTCAAGTAGACAAAAATGTGTAAACATTTGAAATCAGCAATGAAAGACATATAAGAACAGTTGAAAAATCTCATGCAACAGAAAATGAAAAAAATATTGTTCCCCAGTGAATTATTTCCAAATCTGTGTCAATACACATAAATTGCAATATGCAAATATTATGCAAATCCTTTTTTAGGATGGGGAGGGTGTGATGCAAATCCTCTTTTCTTTTTCTGGCGATGCCTAACCGGCCACTCCACCTGACCCAGAGAGGCAGCGGGCTTTACCTGTGAATGTGTTCCCTCCTTTATACTGCAAGCTCCTCAGGGCCTCTAACACCTCATCCCGGGTGGAGTATGTATTCAGGTCCCATTCTGTACGCGGGTCACTGCTGTACTGGGATAAGGCTGGAAGGGGACAAGGAAGCCAACAGGAAGTGAGCAGAGAACAAGCCTGCAGGGGGCGCAGTGGAGACAGGATTCTGGCTTTGGTAGTAAAAGATGGAAAATTCTTGTGGTTTCTCCAGGTGGCCTTGGGGGAGGCTCCCGTCTGTGACTTCTAGCTCATCATTTGCAAGACAGGAGCAACATGGACTCCTATCATAGAGGTATTACAGAGAGAAACAAGCAAAAGTATGTGAAGTTTCTAGGTTTAAAGCCTAGTATAGACTGAAGTGTCGCCATCTCTATTTTTTGTTGGGTCCAAAACTACTATATGAACAAATGCCATGTCTGCATTCATAGAATTCTAGTAACTGTAGTTTGATGAGCAGGTTGAGCTCTCAGTTAATTATATTTTTGCACAGAACACTATTATTTTATTCATTTATTTCATAAAATTTTATATACTCCCTAATTGTTTTTTAAAAAACCCAGACAAAAACCCTCAACGTGGTTTAGAAAAATAATAAAACAGTAAAATTATTGGTAAAAGCAGATAGAATCAACTATTTAAAACATTTTTTTAAATTAAAATCAGCTAGAGTACCTGCTTGCAAGTTCGTTTCCAATAAGAGATTATGATAAGCTATCTGTATCTAGAAGTTGCTGCTCAATTTTATATTTCAGATGCTGGATGTTTTGTATCAGGTCTTACGTTAAGTTGACATGCATCAGAGTGCACTACAAATTAAGTCTGTAGGCCTTCATTTTTTGTCCTTTTCCCTTCCCTTTGATATTTCTATGTATTTTTAATACCCTGTGACTTTGGAGCAAGGAAGGAATTCGGTTTGGTTTTGCATTTCAATGTGAACCTATCTCATTTGAACTTCGGTGAACCAAAATTCCATCCTTCAAAATTTGCACCTCTCAAAATTTTGTGATAGAGGTTTCCAAGCCTCCCCCACAAAAAAGTGTACAAAAATACATTTATGAGTGAAAACAGCATAGAAAAATGCATTATATTGGGAGAGTTGCTTGCCAAAACATATGTGCCAGGAGGAATATGCACTGAAATGCTGAGAATTAAAACTTTAAAAAGCAAACAGATGCAAAAATGTAGGAAGTGAATCTAAAGCTGGAAAAACGAGACATTGAAATGGACAGGTTTCCCTACTATGGCTTGTATTACCAATATTTTATCTAACTTTTAATTTTGTGGCTATGTTCTGTATTTGAATATGACCATATTTTCTGCAATAACATTTTTTTAATTTTATTTTTTTTTGGAAACAAGAAAGATAAAGAAGACTTTGGTTCAGCTAACCATTAGGTAGCCCTGATTCCCATAGAAAAAGGATGTAATAATAATAATAATAATAATAATAATAATAATAATAATAATTTATTATTTATACCCCGCCCAACTGGCTGGGCTTCCCCAGCCACTCTGGGCGGCTTCCCAAAAAAAATTAAAATACTTTTACTACATCAAACATTAAAAGCTTCCCTAAACAGGGCTGCCTTCAATGTTTTGCATTGTCTCTGAACTGGGATACTTGGCAGAGTAAAAGCTCCTCACCAGTGGTGTGCGGTCAGTGGACTAGGGGAACTAGGTCAGAACCCTAAATGTTTCCTTGATGCCTCCTTACCAAGGCCCAGGAGGCTTCTGCCTGGCATAGGAAGGGAGGTGAGATGCTCACACGCATGACGTCCCCCCTCGCTCTCGCAAGCTGGCCCCTCTGCCCCTAACAGTCCCACTATGAAAATGTTCCCTGCACACAGTGGCTCCTCACCCACTCTTATCTTGTCCTGAGCGATGTTGAAAGGTGCGACCAAACCAGCCAGGAATCCTCGGATGAGCCCGAAGTTGTTTCTCCCGATGCTCCAGGATCCGTCGACGAGCAGGACAATGTCGGTCATTGCAGAGGTGTCGCAATGAAAGTGAGAAACTGTGGCGAGAGGGCGGGTTGAGAAAGGGGGTGCATAGGTGTGCTCCTCATTTAAATACGAGAATGAAAAGAACCTGCAACTCCGTGTGTAGTTAACCTTCGCAGGAAGAGTAGCAACCCAAAACCTATCCACTGAGAGCCAGTGTGGTGTAGTGGTTAAGAGCAGTAGACTCGTAATCTGGGGAACCGGGTTCGCGTCTCCGCTCCTCCACATGCAGCTGCTGGGTGATCTTGGGCTAGTCACACTTCTCTGAAGTCTCTCAGCCTCACTCACCTGACAGAGTGTTTGTTGTGGGGGAGGAAGGGAAAGGAGATTGTTAGCCGCTTTGAGACACCTTAGTAAAGGTAAAGGGACCCCTGACCATTAGGTCCAGTCGTGGCCGACTCTGGGGTTGCAGCGCTCATCTTGCTTTATTGGCCGAGGGAGCCAGTGTACAGCTTCTGGGTCATGTGGCTAGAGCAGTGCACGGAAACGCCGTTTACCTTCCCGCCGAAGCAGTACCTATTTATCTACTTGCACTTTGACGTGCTTTCGAACTGCTAGGTTGGCAGGAGCAGGGACCGAGGAACAGGAGCTCACCCCGTCGCGGGGATTCAAACCGCCGATCTTCCGATCGGCAAGTCCTAGGCTCTGTGGTTTAACCCACAGTGCCACCCGCGTCCCTTGAGACACCTTAGGGTAGTGATAAAGCGGGATATCAAATCCAAACTCTTCTTCTTCTTCTCTGGAAGAACCTACAGAGGTGCTGTGATCTCTGGCACACCAACCGTTGCTGTAGAGCATGAATAAGGAACATGTAGGTTCTAGATGTCCAACTCACTCCACCCAGTGCCAGATTTACATACAGTGGTACCTCAGGTTACAGACGCTTCAGGTTACAGACTCTGCTAACCCAGAAATAGTACCTCGGGTTAAGAACTTTGCTTCAGGATGAGAACAGAAATCGCACGGCAGTGGTGGCAGTGGGAGGTCCCATTAGCTAAAGTGGTGCCTCAGGTTAAGAACAGTTTCAGGTTAAGAACGGACCTCCGGAACGAATTAAGTTCTTAACCCAAGGTACCACTGTATACGCTAAACAAGCTATAGCTTAGGGCCCCACTCTCTTGGGGGCCCCAAAAAATGTAAAAGGGAAAAAATGGATATACATTTGCAAAATATAAGATAAAAAACAAATAAAATAAAACCTACATACAGCAACAGTGTTTTGTGTTGTGTAGGCCCCTATGATGTAAGTAATGGGCCCCGCCTGCTAGCCTGCTCCCTAAAATATCATCGGTTTGCTCATTTCTATATATAGGGTGCCTACATTCTGCTATTTATAATTATTAGTAGTTCGCATCATATATTTACACCTATTATTATTTCATTTTATAGCAAGATTCTAGATTCTAACATTTTAAGTTAGAGCTTAATAATTATTTCACTATTAATATACTTCTTCTTAATTCTTTTTCACTATTAATATATTTCTTCTTAATTGTATTTCAGTTCAACAATTACTTTGAGAAAATACATATTTTGTTATGTGCAAATGGCTTGAGATACCTATTAGGTCCATAAATTACCATATAGCATATATTCAACGCAAAAAACAACGACAATTTGTTGTTGACAAAGGACAGCTGGACATATAAAGGGCCCCATTACCTTCAGTGGCTTAGGGCCTCATCAAACCTAAATCTGGCCCTGGCTCCATCCCAGTGTGGCCAAGATCCATGGATGGTGGGATCTGAATTAGACCTGGGCTATATATTGATATATAAGCCAAAGGCAGTTTGAAGTCCATATTGTGATATCAGGTTCATAATTTTTGACCTGGCAATATACTGTGCATCATGGGATGGGTGCTATGCAAAAATCACAATGTGGGAAAAACCGTGAAGCCACTCAATGCTTCTACATAGCTCCATTTCAGATGTTCAGAAATTTAGCTGGCGATACATCATGATGTTGAAAACCAGATATCGCCCAGCCCTTATCTGAAGACCACCAACATCTAGAGGACCATAGGATCCTCACCCCCCTGTACGGCCTTTCAGGTATATGGAAGAGGAGTTAGGGATTAGGTATGGGGCTTTGACTGGGACATTCGTGAAATGGCTTATCACAGGTGGAAATGCAACCGCACCCCCAAATGGAGAGCAGAAAATTAGATTCAAATAATGATGACAGATTGCTCTTAATCAAGCACCAGCTCGCATTGCGCGTAGACCACCGGTGCGCCAGGGGCAATATGGCAACCTCCTGAAACAAAGACCTCTTAGGGAATCTGCCGTGATGTGATTTTTGTGTGTGCTGTCAGGTCAATTCCGTCACCGCTCTAATCCAGCTCTTTGTTTCTTTATCCCAGCAAGGCTTGCGTGATTGCCTAGTGCAACGTTAACTATCATTTAGCCCCTTGGGCTGAAATTATTCCGGTGATTTCTCTTTATCAGATCCAGTCTCTTTCCAGATTGTGCCTTCCAAACCACGTGCATTAACCCGCCCTCTAGCCTGCATGTTGACGGGTTGGCTTTTTTCTTCCAGGTATGGCAGGTAATAAGGGATTAACGCATGTTCCTGAATACCAGGTGCACTTACTAAAAGAGCTGAAAGTATAGATCCTAGAACTGTATGGGACCACAAAGTCCTATATTGACTTCAAACTGCCTTTGGATGATATATACAACCCCCTGCAATTCAGGAATCGTTGTCCAACGTGGGGCTCAAACCCATGACCCTGAGATTAAGAGCCTCGTGCTCTACCGACTGAGCTACCCCAGGGCTCACTAAAACTGCAGCTACCCAGGATGCAGTAAGGGGGACCACAGGAGAACATCAATGCAGGATGATGTGGCTTTGGAGGGATTCTGTAGGAGTAGATTGCCAGAGGGTTGACTAAGTGACCATTGAGCTCCCATACGACTCATCGATTTTACGTCAAAAGCTCATATGAGGACTTTTAGAGCTGGATCTTCTCTAGACACATAAGAGTTACACTTGAAAAAACAGGAGCCTAGGAAACAAACCTCACCTCTCCGTGAGCTTTCCCTGGATGTTTTCTCTCGGGCCAGATAGTCCATTTCAAATTCTGTTAGGCTTGACAGAGTCGTCTTCAGGGTTGTTGGTGCCGTTGACATCACAGTCGGCTCAGCATTTGGCAAATATTCGCTCGCCCCTTTGGAAATGGCTTTTTGCCGCCTCTTCTCTGGCTCTTCCCTTCCTGTTTCCCAAAGCATCAAAAGAAGAAGAGTTATCCCACACAGGAACAGACAACCTTTGGACGGCGTGCCTGTAACAGTGCTGGTTCTGAAGCAATTTTCAGGGGAAGTTGGGGCACGTTATGGAAGAAAAACGCCTCTCTCTTGGCCGCTGGCATTTTGTTTTCCAGAAATACCTCTCGACGATGCTATGCCATGAAATAAAGTCATAAATAACAACAACAATAACAATAATAATAAAAAATCCAAGGGGAAAACAAAATTACCGCCTGCATTCGTGGGTCAAAAAGGGTAATGGTGAGTTTTGCCTCACCCCTCCAAGATACCTGCCTGCCTTCCTAAAATGTAAGAAAGCAAGGAGAATGTGACTCCCCTCCCTTCCACCCTCTCCCCCAAAATGTCAGCTGAATGTCCAATTCTTGAACCTTCAGCCCAGGTGTCGTTCAAACCCGCTTTCCTCTTTGACCTCTCCACATACTTATCACGGTTGGCGTGTCACTACGGGCGGGTGGTGAAGTGGCTTCAGTCTCCAGGGTGTATTCAGCTGCTGGGGTCTCTAAAGGCGCCTCTGCCTTTTCTGGAGCACCTGTTGGTTGCCTCCTGTTACTTCTGGCTTGGGAGAGGTTCTTCAGCTCCTCAACTGCAATGGCGAAAGCGGTGGTGGCAGCATTGGAAAACAAACACTTGCTTGCTCTTCTGGGGGATGGCTCACTCTGACAAAAGGGCTGGAGCTGCACTCCCCAATGTTTCCCTTCCACTGGCTCCACTTTCTGAACCCCAGCCATCGATAAATACTCCCCAAAAAGCAGGTCTCAGGCATGGTCTGAACAGCACCCGATTTTGAAGGTGCTCCTCACACATTCTTTGCTTGGGGTTCTTGACCATTCCTCGCACCGGGATTCTGCTTCCACCCAGTGGAGCCTGGTGCATTATGGGCAATGGGGCACCACCTTGCCAACCTCAGTCAGCCCCCACCTGCCTGCCTCCTTGTTTACAACAGGGGGGCAGTGCTGTCTAACAGCTTCCTCAGTCCCAGTGCTGCCCTTGTAGAATCCAGCAGGGAGGTGGATGGGGGCAAACTAGAATTAATTGGCTCCGCCCACCATTTTTTGTGGTCCCATCTACAGCTTATCTCCCTGACTTCCACCCTACCAATCCCAGTGGGGGGCAGACACTACAGCTTCCACTTGTCCTCTCTGAGCTTTGCCTCCATTGGCCAGTTCTCAAGCAGCAACTCTGTTTGTTTGATCCAAGTTCTAGTTACAGGTAGGTAGCCGTGTTGGTCTGCCGTAGTCAAAAAAAAATAAAAAAAATCCTTCCAGTAGCACCTTAAAAAGGGAAAGGGACCTCTGACCATTAGGTCCAGTCACGGCCGACTCTGGGGTTGCGGCGCTCATCTCGCTTTATTGGCCGAGGGAGCTGCCGTACAGCTTCCAGGTCATGTGGCCAGCATGACTAAGCCACTTCTGGTGAACCAGAGCAGCGCACAGAAATGCCGTTTACCTTCCCACCAGAGTGGTACCTATTTATCTACTTGCACTTTGACGTGCTTTCGAACTGCTAGGTTGGCAGGAGCAGGGACCGAGCAACAGGAGCTCACCCCGTCACGGGGATTCGAACCGCCGACCTTCTGATCGGCAAGTCCTAGGCTCTGTGGTTTAACCTAAGTTTGTTATTGGTATGAGCTTCCGTGTGCATGCACACTTCTTCTTCTTCATAACAATAATAATAATAAAAAAATTTATTTATACCCCGCCCTCCCCAGCCTCCTCAGGGCAGCTAACACCAGGTATAAAAACAATTGATTAAAATACAACTTAAAAACAAGATTAAAGTACAACATTAAAATGCAGAGGAAGAAGTTCTGAAGAAGTGTGCATGCACACGAAAGCTCATACCAGTAACAAACTTAGTTGGTATCTAAGGTGCTACTGGAAGGAATTTTTTTATTTTGTTTGATCCAAGGATCCCCACTCTGTCCCTGTGTTGCTATGTCAGCCTTGCTTCTGCTCTGGACCAGAAACTGCCCCCTAGCCAAGACTTGAGCATCACAGTCCGCAGCACCGAGAGATTAAGAGAGCGAAAGCCACACTTACTCACAAATTTCCTCTTGACAAAGAGGGCTTCCTGAGAACCATTGAGGATGTAGATCTGCAAGGTATACTCTTTCGTGGGACTCAACCCTCCCACCGTCGCTTTGGCGGTCTTGGTTTTCAGCATGACTTCCTGCTCAGAGTCACCTGGAGCAGCCGGAAGAGAAGACCGTGAACTTTTTTCAGCAAGGAACACATTGCCCGACTCTTGATTGTGGGAGTCGGTCCCTTCAAACTCTACAATTCTATGTAGCATATTGTCTGACTCTTTATGGTGGGAGATTTGAGGCACATCCACTTTGCGTGTTGCACTTTGCACTTTAGCAAAAGAGAGGTGAATGTTGCCCTTTAATAAACCACAATGAACCCCATAGAATTAATTGGTATAACATGGAGCCAAAGCCTGAACAGGCAGCCTATGAGCATACGCAGAGAGCCTTGCCAAAAGAAAAGAGATGTTTAGTCGTGATGCTGCACAGTATGTTCTATTGGACTTCGGATGGATCAGTCAGCTTGGAGTATTTTTTATTTAAAAAATGTGTTGGGTGTTGAAAGGGGAAGGAGCCTTGCAAAAAAAAAAAAAGGAGGAATGCAGTCATGAAGTCACCTGAATGAGACAAGGGAAGGGAGCCTCTGGGCATATGCTGAGTGCAAGGTAACCTGAGGAGCCTGAGTTACCAAACTTCATATCAATAAACTCTCAAGGGATGGGGAAAATGTAAAACAAGCGTGCAGTGGGTATTGAAAGGGGAGGAAACAGTGAAACCTGCACATACCCCTTGTGTCAAAAAGGCAATGATTTAACAGCTGCTCAACCTGTGACAGAACTTGTAGATATGTCTACAAAAGCGCTTTTTAAAAACCCCAAACCGCAGAGCTTCAAAGGCTGCAGTATGTACACAGACTTAATCTTAGAACCTGAAGCTTCTGTCTGCTTTTTCATAAAAGTCCTAAAGCTTTGGAAGTTGGCTTTGGGAGAAACCCCAGGCAATGAGAATAAACCAACTTTTGCAACCCTGGTAGGTATAATTACTGTATTTTTTGGTCTATAAGACTCACTTTTTCCCTCCTAAAAAGTAAGGGGAAATGTGTGTGCGTCTTATGGAGTGAATGCAGGCTGTGCAGCTATCACAGAAGCCAGAACAGCAAGAGGGATTGCTGCTTTCACTGCACAGCGATCCCTCTTGCTGTTCTGGCTTCTGAGATTCAGAATATTTTTTTTCTTGTTTTCCTCCTCCCAAAACTAGGTGCGTCTTGTGGTCTGGTGCGTCTTATAGAGCAAAAAATATGGTAACTCTTCTTTGGGTCATCCCTTCCTATATTCCAAAGCATCAAAAGGAAAAGAGTTATCCCACAGCTACAGACCCTACCTCCTTAGATTATGCACGTGCGAACAGAAGAGAAATCTTGCAGGGTCCAACTAGGTGCCTACAAGAAGCTCACAAGAAGGACTTAGAACCATTTGTGGTTCTAAGCAGATGTTACTCAGAGGCATATCACTCCTAAAGCTGCAATGCTTATGCTCTTCAGCACATTAGCTTTCTCATTCCACAGCAAGCATGACGGATATAAACTATGAACACTTCTCACTGTCTTGTGAGCAGCTTTTTTTCTAAAGGCAAGCACAATTAAGCAGCTGAGTTAATTACATCACAGATAATGTGCTCAAGGGATCAGGAATGCGGTAGCGCCCACGAAAGTCTTGGAATGTACCCAGAGGAAGATTGTATCTGATATTGCAAACCTATTATTATTATTATTAGCTCAAGGGGCTGGAATGACAAGCCTGCATATTTTCCAAACTTGTCGGAATTAAAAACAGGAGGGGTAAGGATCCAAGAGGATAGGGGAAAACTTTGGAAACACAGAGCCATTCCACCATTGACCACAACTGTGTATGCACTATACCAGGGGTCAGCAAACTACAGCCTGGGGGCCGGATGCAGCCCCCCAGGCTTGTAAATCTGGCCCACAGACCCTGCCGCCCGCTCGATCAGTCCTCTCGTGCTGCAGACGCCTCGCCATGTGGGGACTGACTTCCGCAACGCTGGCATGGCTTCTGGGAGGGCAGCGACGCTGGCACAGCTTCAGATTGGCTGCAGGAAGTTTGTTTGTTTTTTGTAAATCTCAACCATCTTTGTTGTGAAAGACAAATGCACACCCCCTGTTCATGATTTGTACAGTGGTACCTTGGTTTACAACCATAATCCATTCTGGAGGTTCGTTTGTAAACCAAAACAGGTTGTAACCCAAGGCGTGCTATCGCCAATGGGGCCTCCCCCCCCAAAAAAAGGGTTGTAATTTAAAAAAATGTGTTGTAATCCAAAAAAAGGGACATACACTTCCAAGTTTGACATGGTTGTAATCCAAAATGGCTGTACAGTGGATGCTCGGGTCGCGAACGTGATCCGTGCAGGATGCACATTCGCAACCACAGCGTTTGCAACCCGTGTCTGCGCATGTGCGTGTTGAGATTTGGCACCTCTGCGCATGCGCAACTGCCCAAACCTGGAAGTAACCCGTTCTGGAACCTCCAGGTTCCGGCAGTCCGCAACCCGAAAAAACACAACCTGAAGCAGCTGTAACCCGAGGTATGACTGTAATCCAAAACGGTTGCAAACCAAGGTACCATTGTATCTTTCTGGGACGAAACGCACCCTGACCTCCTCACCATGTACCTGCCATGGGCTTCACGCGAACTTTGTATCCGTTGGCATTTCCTTCCGTTTCTTTCCATTTCATCTGCAACCTGTCTTCTGAGAGGACAGTCAGTTTCAACCGGTTTGAGCCTGGGAAGGAAAGCATCAACGCCTTTTAAACTGGAGACAAAGATGTGCTTTCTTTCATACTCTGGGGAAGCGTGGGGTAAGGCGATCCTGCAGGGAAACTGGTCTCAAGGTTATATATTGAAAGCAATGCCTTGAACTTGGCCCAGGAGCAAAAGTTGCAGATCATGCAGGGCTGTGTGTGTGTGCTTAGCCTGGGATGAGATTGCTGGCTGGCTGCTTGCCTTTAAAGGTGAAGGTCGTGCAAGTGAGCATGCACATGCATGGAATCGGGTCCCATTCTATGTGCTCTTTTAGTCCTTGAGGTGTTTTGTCGTTTAATTGGGGAAATTCCACTGGAGTATGCTAAGTGCTCTCTCAGCTCCCTGATGGGTTGATAATTAACAGTTGTTGTTCTCTGCTAGCTAACATGTGAGTGTTTAATGTTAGATCAGGATACAAATGTATTGAATTTCAAATTGCCATTTTGAAGGAAATTGCCTTTAGTCTTTGTTCAGGCTCTGGGAGAGGGAGATGCCTCTCCAGGACCTCAACAGCCTTAGGGGTTGGAGTGCAAGCTAATGGAGCCTGAGAGTGAGTGAGCTATGTTTATCAGCTCTGATTATAAGTTATTTTACTTCTTATAAGATGCTGAGTCTCTGCTTGACATGCACAAGATATTGTACAACTGTTTTTTGTTCTGTTTTGAAGGAAGTTCTGCAAGTAGCATTTTGAATCAATCTAATGAGTCTAGACCAGGTGTTGGCAAGGTTTATCTCGCCTGGGCTGGTTCACTCCCATGGAGATTGCTACCGGCACTGCAGAAGCGAGTCCCCGCTCCGCGCTGCGTTGGTTTTGCGCAGCGCGCGGGGACGCACCGAGCGGATGGCTCGGTTTAGGGGTGGCTCATGGGCCATTTAAATGACCCCCATGGGCCACTTGCGGCCCATGGGCCGGAGGTTGCCGACCCCTGATCTAGACAATTTTTATTCCAAAATGTATGTATGTATCCAGTTGTTTCATGCTGCGCAATATTAATATCTGCAATATGCTCAATCCAGTTTGGGGGCATATGGCATTCTCTGCAGCCAGCTCTAACAGACACCAAGCCATTTGGATTTCCGCAATGCATTCTATGTGGGGCTTCCCTTGCACTTCATCTGAAAGTGCTGCAGCTTGGTTGCTGGCAGGAGTGAGACCCCATCGGCATGTAATGCTTTTAGTAATAATAATAATAATAATAATAATAATAATAATAAATTTATTATTTATACCCCGCCCATCTGGCTGGGTTTCTCCAGCCACTCTGGGCAGCTCCCAACAGAACACTAAAAACAGAATTAAAACATCAAACATTAAAAACTTCCCTAAACAGGGCTGCCTTCAGATGTCTTCTAAAAGTCAGATAGTTGTTTACTTCCTTGACATCTGATGGGAGGGTGTTCCACAGGGCGGGTGCCACTACAAAGAAGGCCCTCTGCGTAGTTCCCTGTAACCTCACGTCTCGCAGGGAGGGAACGGCCAGAAGGCCCTCAGAGCTGGACCTCGGTATCCGAGCTGAATGATGGGAGTGGAGACGTTCCTTCAAGTATACTGGGCTTTAAAGGTCAGCACCAACACTTTGAATTGTGCTCGGAAACGTACTGGGAGCCAATGTAGGTCTTCCAGGACCGGTGTTATGTGGTCTCGGCAGTCACCAGTCTATGCTCTTTCAAGTATACTGGGTTGAGGCCATTTAGGGCTTTAAAGGTTAGCACCAACACTTAGAATTTTGTCCGTGCTGAACGATGGGGTTGGAGACGTTCCTTTAGGTATACTGGGCCGAGGCTCACATCAAGATTGCTTTTCAAAAACATAATGCAGCTGAAATATCCAGCAAGACATGCGTGAGTAGAGCACTCTATACAAAAATGTATCAGAACATTGAGGCAGGTGTGTGGAATTGCAATAATTCAAAACTTGAAAAACCTGGGGAAAGCTTGTTTAAGAATTATTAGAGCATCGTCCTCAGGCTCCCAGACATCCTGGTTTGATAGGGAGGAAATATTTATGCAAGGGGGAGTATTCCATCGCAGAAGCCCCCACCTGCAGCTCCAAGAGCCCCCAGACAGAGCCGGTTTGCCACCTGACTGAGGAAAAAGGCCAAAGGCATCAAGTGCCTGGGAAAAGAGGTGAACCAGCATCATGCTAGGAATTCCAAAATATCCTTTTAAATTAAACATTTTGGAGAGATGCAGCAGTTCCAGTTATCCTGCTGAGCGTGCAACTTTAGCTGGCAGCTTTGAGGCCACCTGTTTGGAAAAATGCAAAACTAGAGAAAGTGTAAGTAACAGAACTCGACAGCCTTTAGCTCAGCAAGAGCGGCAGGTGTGTGACTGTGCACAAGCTCCCTTAAACTTCTTTGCAGGGAGGAAGGATGCTGAATCGAGAAATGCAGGCATATTGAGTGTTGCACCTTAACAGAATCATCTTTTAAAATTTTTAATAGTTCAGGTGGAATACCATCACTTACACTGGCCTTGTTATTTGCAGTGCTTTCTAAGGCCCATTTGACTTTACACTCCAGGATGTCTGGCTCAAGGTCAGCAACCACACTACCTGGGGTGTACGAGACATCCATATCTTTCTGGTATAATTCCTCTGTGTATTCTTGCCACTTCTTCTTCTTGCCACTGGCTTCTGCTTCTGTTAGGTCCTTACCAGAGCTTTCAGGGCTGCCAGGGGAAGCCCGTGTCCCCCCCCCCAGCCCCAAAGACCAAAGCCAGCGGGATCCCACTCATTGTCCTGGCTTCCTCTTTAGCCGCGCGCAACCTCTCCACCCGGGAGAGGCTGTGCGTGGCTATGGCAATTCCCCCACCTCCTGCAAAAGCCCACAGGAGCCGCACACCCTTTAAGGAGCACACGGCTCCTGCATGCTTTCTACGAGGAGGGAGAAGCCCGCAAGAGCCGTGCAGAGCTTGTGAGCGGCTCCTGGGGGCTTTTCCTGCCTGCCTCCCCCCTGCATTTGCTCCATAAGCCGCACACACATTTCCCCTTACTTTTTAGGAGGGAAAAAGTGTGTCTTATGGAGCAAAAAATATGGTAAACCCAGCACTGTTCCCCAGTATACTACAGCCACACCTCTTTTGAAAAATCTCTCCACGCAAAAAATGGCCAGGTGTATTGCAGTTCTGCAATGAAGCCCCCAGGCTTCAGAAAAGTTGCCATCTTGGTGCCACCTGAATGGACCATCAGTGGTCCAACGGGACACAACAACTCAGCCTCACATCTGTGTGCTTTTCGAGACACACTTCCAGCTTCCTGCAAGGAAATTATTTTGGGGGGAAACAAAGCTGAGATTCACAGGCCGCCCTGGTCGAAGCAGAAATGAAGGGCATTCCATTCTTCAGAGGGGCCCATTGGCATCACCACACTGGAGCAAAAACAGGGACAGGAAGCCAGACAAAGAGGGGATTCATTTCCTGATCAAAGGAGAGGCTATTTTTGTTCAGCTTGCTCTGACCAGCCTCCAAGTTGTCACTCTGGGATCCCCAAAATTAAGAGGCAGGAATGTTGGACGCTGATTATGAAAATGAAGAGATCTTCCAGTGTTTCCTGATGACCAGCTTGTAAATGGGCTGCAGCCATTTGAGATCCTGCAAATCTTCTTTTAGGTTGTGCCGTGGCAGCCCAACAACTTCTGAAGGACGGCAGGTTCCTCATCTCTGTGCTACCACAGTAGATGCCTTGATAGAACCTGAGACCTTCCAAGGCTGATCAATGGCCCATCTCCATGGAACAGGTGGGAAGTAGGCCTAGGTCATGAAGCAAATCCAGCCCTCGCTCGCAGGATCACTTGAACCATGCAACACCCTTGAACCATGCAATTCAAGAGAGATTATTATTTCTTACCCCATTTTTGGTCACCTCCAGCACATGATTTGAAGAAGAAGAAGAATAGGCTGGGTTCTCTCCTTACCTTGACCACACACCTGCAAGGTGATGTGAGTTGCCAGCATTATGCAGGAAATCCAGAAAAAGTCAGGAGCAAGCATGACGAAGACCTAACATGTACAAAAGAAGAAAAAGAAGAGTTTGGATTTGATATCCCTGCTTTATCCCTACCCGAAGGAGTCTCAAAGCTGCTAACAATCTCCTTTCCCTTCCTTCCCACAACCAACACTCTGTGAGGTGAGTGGGGCTGAGACTTCAGAGAAGTGTGACTGGCCCAAGGTCACCCAGCAGCTGCATGTGGAGGAGCGGAGAAGCGAACCTGGTTCCCCAGATTACAAATCTACCGCTCTTAACCACTACACCACATTGGCACCATGAAGGCAAAATACCTGTTGCCTATATGAAGACCCTCAGCCCAAGTGTTTAACGGGATGAAGTGTATCTCTGGGGTGAGCCTGGACATCAAATGATAGATGTGGCTAATCAATGCCGAGGTCCAACATTAAGCAGAACCCGCCTCAGAAATAATAACAATTGTTGTTGTTAAAAGTTGTATACAGTCATACCTCAGGATAAATACGCTTCAGGTTGAGCGCTTTCGGGTCACGCTCCACAGTGACCCAGAAGTAACGGAGTGCATTACTTCCGGGTTTCGTCGCTCGTGCATGCACAGACGGTCAAAATTACGTCAAGCGCATGCATGGAAGCGGCGAAACGTGACCCGCGCACATGCAGACACGCTGTCGCATCTTATGTTCCGTTCAGGATGCGAACGGGGCTCCAGGATGGATCCCGTTCACATCCTGAGGTACCACTGTACCGCCATTCAAAGATCAGAGGGTGGTTTGCAGCACAAAAATGAGAACACAAAATACATAGCAAACATATAAAAACAAACCAATAACCCAAGGACAATATGGTGGCCTCTCCCTTTCTATGTACCCCTTTCGGGGGGGGGTTGCAAAAAAGGCCGGTCACAGCCACACCATCCATTTATACCACCCTAACAGTCATAGGCAATGACAAACCTAGACAGCATCTTAAAAAGCAGATACATCACCTTGCCAACAAAGGTCTGTATAGTTAAAGCTATGGTTTTCCCAGTAGTCATGTAGTAGTGAGAGTGAGAGCTGGACCATAAAGAAGGCTAATCGCCAAAGAATTGATGCTTTTGAATTATGGTGCTGGAGGAGACTCTTGAGAGTCCCATGGACTGCAAGAAGATCAAACCTACCCATTCTGAAGGAAATCAATCCTGAGTGCTCCCTGGAAGGACAGATACTGAAGCTGAGGCTCCAATATTTTGGCCACCTCATGAGAAGAGAAGACTCCCTGGAAAAGACCCTGATGTTGGGAAAGGTGGAGGGCACAAGGAGAAGGGGACGACAGAGGACAAGATGGTTGGACAGTGTTCTTGAAGCTACCAGCATGAGTTTGACCAAACTGCAGGAGGCCGTGGAAGACAGGAGGGCCTGACATGCTCTGGTCCATGGGGTCAGGAAGAGCTGGACACAACTAGTAAACAACAAAAACAGTCATAGATAACCCTCTCTATAGTTTAAGGGTGCTGGTTTTACAGAGTTCTATTTGCCATCGGCATTAGCAAACTACTTGCCAGGATTCTCCTTGAATGTTAAAGAGATGCAATGTGTGGCTCTGACCACAGTTGCCTCTCTGGATTAATCACAACATACCCATTCTGCATTTGTAAGAACTCAAATTTTCAGCATGGCGGCACCAGAACTTCGGAACTCCCTGCCTATTGATATCAGACAGCTGCCTTCACTGTACCTCAGTGCCTGCTAAAAACATTTCTGTTTAGACAAGCCTATCCTGGTATTTAGAATATTGGTGCACATTTTAATCTGTTTTTAGTTTATTGCTGATTTTATTATTTAATGTTTTATTGTTGTAATTTTTTTCCCCTTAAAACCAACTTGAGGGTTTTTTGGGTTGTGTTTTTTTTACAATCGAGCAATGTCTAATTTTTAGAAATAAATAAATTCCCCGATTTCCAGCGTTCTTTTTTTTTCTTTTTTTCAAGTAAATTTTAATTGTTTTCCTTACATATTCTTTTCCAACAAACCATATTAATGCTATACATTCCCTTTGACTCTGCCGAGTCGTGACTCCCCTTCCTCTCTGCAACTGGTATATTTAACCCCTTTCTATCGCACACATCATTCTCACAATAGTACTATTATACATTATTATAATATAATATAATATAATATAATATAATACTTTTATATTATATATTATAATATAATTTTTATATAATATAATATATTATAATTTAATATAATATATTATACTTTTTTTCTTAAAGAATGTATCTAGTATTTGTAGACTTTATGAAGCAAAATATCCCGGCACGTTTCTTCTCATAGTTTTTGTGGGGGGAAATAGCCTGCTCCCACTTTCAATGTTTGAGTTTCCTACCCCCTCTCCGGAAAAATCCCTGCAGATGCCCATCTTCAATGTAGAGGAAAAACTTGATCTGGCAACTGAACCTTCCTTCAGCATTGATGGTGAGATCCTGCGGCTTTCACAGCACCCAAAGGCAGCAGAGGCTTAGGCGTTCCAGGGGGAGCCATGTATCGCTCACAGCTCTCTCCCCCACTATCTTGCTGCTGTCTTTACTCCCCATCCACCCAGTGCCGGATTTACGTATAAGCTAAACAAGCTATAGCTTAGGGCCCCACTCTCTTGGGGGCCCAAAAAAAAATTAAAGGAAAAAACCTGGATGTACATTTCCAAAATATAAGATAAAAAACAAATAAAATAAAACCTACATACAGCAACAGTGTTTTGTGTTATGTAGGCTCCTATGATGTAAGTAATGGGCCCCGAATGCTAGCCTTGTACAGGTTATAACACTTAATTTCATATTAATAAAGCTATTTATAATTATTAGTAGTTTGCACCATATATTTACACCTATTATTATTTCATGTTACAGCAAGTTTCTAGAGACTAGATTATGAGTCTTTGTAAATTGTGTTTCTAAAGGAACGTTTGTTGTTGCCAAATGCCAATGTGTGTGCATTATTAAGTTTGTTATGAATTAAAAAATCATTTTAAGTTAGAGCTTAATAATTATTTCACTATTATTATACTTCTTCTTAATTGTATTTCACTATTAATATACTTTTTCTTAACTGTATTTCAGTTCAACAATTACTTTGATAAAACACATATTTTGTTATGTGCAAATGGCTTTAGATACCTATTAGGTCCATAAATTACCTTATAGCATATACCGTAATTTTTGCTCTATAAAACTCACTTTTTCCCTCCTAAAAAGTAAGGGGAAATGTGTGTGCGTCTTATGGAGCGAATGCAGGCTGCGCAGCTATCCCAGAAGCCAGAACAGCAAGAGGGATTGCTGCTTTCACTGCGCAGCGATCCCTCTTGCTCTTCTGGCTTCTGAGATTCAGAATATTTTTTTTCTTGTTTTCCTCCTCCAAAAACTAGGTGCGTCTTCTGGTCTGGTGTGTCTTATAGAGCGAAAAATACGGTATTCAACACACACACAAAAACAGTGGCAATTTGTTGACAAAGGACAGCTGGACATATAAAGGGCCCCATTACCTTCATTAGCTTTGGGCAGGGATCAGCAAACTTTTTCAGCAGGGGGCCAGTCCACTGTCCCTCAGACCTTGTGGGGGGCCGGACTATATTTTGAAGGAAAAAAATGAACGAATTCCTATGCCCCACAAATAACCCAGAGATGCATTTTAAATAAAAGGACACATTCTGCTCATTTAAAAACGCATTGATTCCCTGACCGTCCGCGGGCCTGATTGAGAAGGCAACTAGGCCGGATCTGGTCCCCGGGCCTTAGTTTGCCTAATAATAATAATAATAATAATAATAATAATAATAATAATAAGCTTACCCCGCCCATCTGGCTGGGTTTCCCCAGCCACTCTGGGTGGCTTCCAACAGAATATTAAAATACAATAGTCTATTAAACATTAAAAGCTTCCCTAAACAGGGCTGCCTTCAGATGTCTTCTAAAAGTCTGGTAGTTGTTTTTCTCTTTGACATCTGGTGGGAGGGTGTTCCACAGGGCAGGTGCCACTACCGAGAAGGCCCTCTGCCTGGTTCCCTGTAACTTGGCTTCTCGCAGCGAGGGAACTGCCAGAAGGCCCTTGGCGCTGGACCTCAGTGTCCGGGCAGAACGATGGGGGTGGAGATGCTCCTTCAGGTATACTGGACCGAGGCCGTTTAGGGCTTTAAAGGTCAGCACCAACACTTTGAATTGTGCTTGGAAACATACCCATGGCTTAGGGCCTCATCAAACCTAAATCCAGCCCTGTGCCCACCCCTGATCTTCCACCTCACTCTGCCTAATGAAAGGGCCAGCACTGCATGAAGAACTGACTGAAGGATAGTCTCAAGACACACATTTTAAATCTCTAGATGACAGCAGCAGGTTGACTACTTAGGCGCTTGAAACACCAGATACGCATTATATGCAAGCTGCGTTGTGCTTATTGCCTCCTGATAGCTGAGGGGCAGTAATTTAAAATCAAACGTGACCGAGTGAGCCCAGGTGTGGTACTGTTCTCCCGCAGGAAGGAAGGAAAGCCTGAAGCACATGAAAACTCAGCTGTTTCTGCTGCCTCACTTCGCCACGTCAAAGACTCACAGAATCCAGCACGCACAGGGGCACCAACTGTTCCAGGGCCAGGGGTCTTGGCCGTGACCACCATGTTATTAATATTTTTTTGAATGATCTTTATTGCTTTTACAAGTTTCACAATCATAATACATATCTTATTTCTTTTAACCTTTATGCTTTTACTCTAAGGAGCTTGTACTTCCCTCCAACTGTTAACAGAGAAATCTGAGGGCTCCCTTGGACAAAAAAACAAGGACACCAGTCAGGAATACCAGAGCAAAACAGCAGCCAGTAGGTTTGGTCTTTACTGAAGACTGTCGCGACAGGACTCCCACCTGCAACAAGGTGGAAGAAGATGGAAGCCCAGAACAAAAGAGCCCCCAAACTTTTATTAGCTGCTAATCCCCATGTTACACCCCCCCAAAACTACATCACTCATACATCATGGTTACATCATGAAAGGAGAGGTCTGGTGGCAGTAATCTCAGCATCCTGGACTCCCCATGGTTCTCCTTGCCCTCCACTAAACACCCATCAAGTGTAACAAAAGAGATATTTACATTTCCCTGTTTCCCAGCCAAGTTAATCACACCCTTTTGTCTTCATCTGGGTTTGTTATTTCTGGAATGGCTTCCTGTCTGGCACTCAGGTATCAGGATGCCAGGAATTATCACTCAGGCAGAGGGGCTGCTGAGTAGCTGAGCTCACATGTCTATATGAATTTCTGACGTTTTCCCAGTGAGCCAGTACATTTATCAGTGAATTGTTACATTTGGTATTGTGCAGCAGAGGCCCTTTGAATAGATAGGAAGAAATTGTGATGAAGTGTTTTGTGGGGACAAATCACAAAAGTCGCAAAAGTGATTGTGCTGATTTTGGTAGTGGGCTGCATGTGTATGATATCTGCTGGAGGGGCAACCCCCTCCCCACCCTATACATAAATTCCTGCAACACCTCCTTCTTCTGGTTTCTCTCTGTTTCCTTTTATCTTTGTTATATTTACATTCTATGTAAACTTAATACTATAGAATAAAATTGTCTAAGTGTTATTAATGTACATCCTTCGTTGTTGTATTATATTGTTTCAATTCCCAAAGTCCAAACAAATGGTTCTTAATAAACATTATGAGGTCTGTTTCAATCCTGCGAGTGTCTTTATTTTGTGTACATTTCTTCTCTATGCATGCTATAAATTCCATCCATTCTCTTTGGAATATTTTGCCGCCCTGCTCTCGGATTTTTCCAGTCAATTTTGCTATTTCTGCGTACTCCATAAGTTTCTGCTGCCACTCTTCAACTGTGGGTGTTTCGTGTTGTTTCCATTTCTGTGCGAATAATAGTCTCACCGTGGTAGTAGCATAAAGGAACAGTTTCTGGTCCATCTTTGCCACCTTAAGGTCCATGAATAATCATAGTTTAGAGGTCCCACGCCCTAAGGAAGTCAGATTATCCTCCACCAGGGCCAGGGCCTTCTCAGTTATGGCTCCGACCTGGTGGAATGCTCTGTCCCATGAGACCAGGGCCCTGCAGGATTTAACTTCCTTCCGCAGGGCCTGTAAGACAGAGCTATTCCACCTGGCTTTCAAATTGAATTTAGCCTGATCTTTTATTCCCCTTCCTTTCCTTCCCTCCCCCTCCCCTTTTTATGAAGATTACCCACTCTGGGATCCCACAGCTAATTCTCCGCTGGTCTCCTCGCTGGCCCAAATAGGACTAATTTAGCCAGCTAGTCCTGGTGATCATCTAATGTTTATTGGATGGATTTCCCCCCTAAATTGATTTTTGAATTCTGAATTTATTGTTATTCACATTTTATTCTGTATTTTATGCTCTCTTTTTTTTTTCATCAATTAAGTGTTTTAAATTTGTTGTTAGCCGCCCTGAGCCCGGTTTTCTGAATCAGGAAGGGCGGGGTATAAATAAAATTTATAATAATAATAATTATCATCATCATCATCATCACTGAAGCTGGATAGAGTGGACGAGACCAAGAGTGAGTCCAACAGTCAAGAAGATGGCTTCTGCAAATGTTGTAGAGGGATGGGAGGGGCAGATGGGGCTAGTCAACCTGGGAAGGGAGAAGGACATTTCCAAGCACAATTCAAAGTGTTGGTGCTGACCTTTGAAGCCCTAAACGGCCTCAGCCCAGTATACCTGAAGGAGCATCTCCACCCCATCATTCACTGAGGTCCTCCTCCAAGGGTCTTCTGATGGTTCCCTCACTGCAAGAAGCAAAGTTACAGGGCCTTCTCGGTAGTGGCGCCCTCCCTGTGGAATGCCCTCCCATCAAGATGTCAAGGAGATAAAGAACTACAGTTTTCAGAAGACATCTGAAGGCAGCCCAGTACAGTGGTACCTCGGGTTAAGAACTTAATTAGTTCCAGAGGTCCGTTCTTAACCTGAAACACCACTTTAGCTAATGGGGCCTCCCACTGCCACTACGCCACCGCTGCGCAATTTCTGTTCTCATCCTGAAGCAAAGTTCTTAACCCGAGGTACTATTTCTGGGTTAGTGGAGTCTGTAACCTGAAGCGTCTGTAACCTGAAGCGTCTGTAACCCAAGGTACCACTGTATAAGGTAATTTTAAGGTTTGACATTTTATTATGTTTTTATATTCTGCTGGAAGCCGCCCAGAGCGGCTGGGGAAACCTAGCCAGATGGACGTATTATTATTATTATTATTATTGAAAACTCTGATCCTAAACCTCCACTGCCTTGGGGAACATTTTCAAGAGAAGAAAAGGCTGAGGGGTAAACCCTACACAAATCCAGGGTGGAGTTTGTAAGATGGTTAGATGGCATCTTGTGTGGCTCCTTCCGGCATGTCCTGCAGCCAAGCTGGTGCCAAATGTCTTGCTTTGTTTTCCTTTTGACCACATCAGTGAGACTGAGAGGGGGGCCTTGTCATCTGGGCAGCCCAGGACCTCCAGACACACTGCCCAGGCTGGTGCCCCAAGGAGGGCACTTTGGCGCTGCTAACACAGAGGTTTGGCTTCACCCCCAAAGGCACACTCCATTGTCTCTCGAGGCAGACGGTTGCCAACATACCAAATCCCATTTAGTAAGTGCTAAGGAATGGGGCCGGTCAGAGTAGACACGGCTAGGATTGCATTTATTCTCACATTTATATCGTAAGAAGAGCCAATGGCTCAACTGATCCAGAATCCTGTTCTCACAGCAGCCAATCAGATGCCTATTTAAAATGAGGCTACTATTTAAAATGGGCTACTTTTAAAATGAGGCTGCATTTTAAATTGCATTTTAACCTGTATTTTAATTTTTTTCTCCCCCCTATTATGCTTTTACTGTAATTTTACTGGTGTTAGCCGCCCTGAGCCCGGCTCTGGCTGGGGAAGGCAGGGTATAAATAAAATTTTATTATTATTATTATTATTATTATTATTATTATTATTATTATTATGTAGTGAGTTGAATATGACCCAAATTGCAGCAGTCTGATTTGTCCTGGAACAATAGGATTCAGAATACAGCAGTCTGATTGGTCCTGGAACAATAGGATTCAGAATGCAGCAGCCTGATTGGTCCTGGAACAATAGGATTCAGAATGCAGCAGTCTGATTGGTTCTAGAACAATAGGATCCAGAATGTGGCAGTCTGATTGGTCCGCAGGAGCCACCCAATCCAACTCCAGCCAGAAGTGAATCCGCAAACTGATTGGCCTACAGGAGAATCCCGGAATTAGCCAATCACGTGGGGCCCATTGTGTAAATAATGTATATAAAGCAGACATTTTGGGGGAACTTCCATTCCTCCTCACCACTATGAGCTGAATAAAGAGCAGGAAATCCACACTCGACTCTGAGTATATTTCTATTATTATTACTGGAAACTCACAAGAGCAACACTCTCCTCTTCTGTGGTTTTCAGCAACTGGTATTCAGGAGCAAAAGTTTTATGGTCAAGTAGGGATTTGGCCCCTATCTCTAGGGTCCCAAGTCCAATGCTCAAATCACCACACCACTTAGATTAATTATGCCCCTCGTTTAGTAATAATAATTGTATTATTTATACCCCGCCCATCTGGCTGGGTTTCCCCAGCTACTCTGGGTGGCTTACAGCATATCAAAAAACATAAAGCACCAAGCGTTAAAAACCTCCCAATAGAGGGCAGCCTTCAGATGTCTTCTAAAAGTTGTGTAATTCTTTGATCTCCTTGACATCTGAAAGGAGGGGCGTTCCACGGGGAGGGTGGAACAAAAATGGTAACAAAAATGGGGTTGGGAAGGGGATAGAAAGACTAGAAATGGATGGGATGGGCTCCTCAACCAACGTAGTGCAGGCACTCTTCACATGCCCAGATGCTCATCTGGGGCTGAGCATCAGAAAAAAACCTAGGAAGTCAAACAGGAGCCACTTTTGCTGAAGGCAAACAAGGAAATTGCTCAGGAGGAATATTGCTTTAAAAGCAGGTATGTGATCATGGCCACTGGTCCCATCACCTCCTGGCAAATAGAAGGGGAAGAAATGGAGGCAGTGAGAGATTTTACTTTCTTGGGCTCAATGATCACTGCAGATGGTGACAGCAGTCACAAAATTAAAAGACGCCTGCATCTTGGGAGAAAAGCAGTGACAAACCTAGACAGCATCTTAAAAAGCAGAGACATCACCTTGCCAACAAAGGTCCGTATAGTTCAAGCTATGGTTTTCCCAGTAGTGATGTATAGAAGTGAGAGCTGGACCGTAAAGAAGGATAATCGCCGAAGAATTGATGCTTTTGAATTCTGGTGCTGGAGGAGACTCTTGAGAGTCCCATGGACTGCAAGAAGATCAAACCTATCCATTCTGAAGGAAATTAGCCCTGAGTGCTCACTGGAAGGACAGATCCTGAAGCTGAGGCTGCAATACTTTGGCCACCTCATGAGAAGAGAAGACTCCCTGGAAAAGACCCTGATGTTGGGAAAGATGGAGGGCACAAGGAGAAGGGGACGACAGAGGACGAGGTGGTTGGACAGTGTTCTCGAAGCTACAAACATGAGTTTGACCAAACTGCGGGAGGCAGAGGAAGACAGGAGTGCCTGGCGTTCTCTGGTCCAGGGGGTCACGAAGAGTCGGGCACGACTAAACGACTAAACAACAACATGTGAAACCTGGATGTTAACTCGTATGAAGCCGAAACGGTCGAACACCGGATTCATATGCACGCCTTTGCAAATTTCAGTTACATTGAGGAATCCAGCACTGTAACAGCTCAAAATATGATATACTAACTTCGTTTTTCTATCTTTAAACCATAGCATATCAGCCCTGCAAAAGCAGGACCTCAAAAAATTATTTATGAACTCATAAACGCTCCTCCCCACGGAAATCTTTAGTAAAAGGCGAAAGATTTATACGATCTGAGGAGAAGCCAGAGTATAATTTCGCAGCTAGCAGTAGTCCCGGGCACAGGATCAGAGCCTGACCAAGAGGTTACGGTGCCACTTTGGACTGCCCCGAAAGCGCTCTGCGGCGAGCAAAAATAAGGTGAAGGAGGGTCCCTAACTCTGCCCCGCGGTTAGATAACCGGACTCTCACGTTAAAACACGGAAAAATCGCGCCCTATCTCCGCGCAATGCATCACGGTCGAAGCAAATGCAAATGAGGCCCCCGCCCCTTCCAGGTGTCGGCCCCGCCCGTGCAAGGCAGCCGGTGCAAAGGGTGGCTGGGCTCGCCCGGCTCCTGTTTGCGGAAATCAGAGAGTGGAACTTTTCAGTTTTCAGCTAAATCAGAATTCCTGCTGGTGGCTGCAGATCACGCAGCTGGAAAAGAGATCGTTGAAGAGGCCAGTTCAGAAGTTGGCAAAGTTGCCTGCCTGGAAGCCCATTTCCACCTTAAACCCGGATAAGCCTTGCATCCTTCATCCCCTCCTTAGCGGTGCAGCGATAAAACTGTCAGCACTTTTTGCAAAGCTAAGCCAAGCATCCGGAGCGGTTTCAGTTGTGTGTTCGAGTTTCCCCGCCTTGCAGGGGTTGGGATAGATGACCACTGGGGATCCATTCCAATTCTGTGATTCTACCAATTCCATGATTCTGTCCTAGATTATCTGGTGTTGGTTGTTGAGAAAGTGAAATGCACTCTGCACATGCCTGCTAGTTCTAAAGAGGGGACCCAAAGCGGAGGCCTGACTTTTGCTTCTTGGGGGGGGGGGAGTGTTGACAGATGGTCCGTTCTTGGATCGGAACCACAGTGGAGAGAAAGGGTTCAATCTCCCCTCCCTCAAAGAGGGATGGGTGGATCTGTCAATTTAAATGTACAATACGATACGATACAATAATCTTTATTGTCATTGTCCCATGCAGAACAACGAAATTGAAAAATCTACATCAGACATTTAGAAACCAACAAGCCTGCTATCCCAGCTATCCCAGCCTGGTTAACCCCCTGAAAACTCTGATACCCCATAATTAAATACAATATACTCCCATAGAAACTACCTTACACTGCGTTTAAAACCAAAATCACATTTGGATAGAAACTGTTTCTCAGACGGCTAGTCCTAGTCTTTATAACCCTGTACCTTCTTCCAGAAGGCAGAAGCTGGAAAAGATCGTTTCTGGGGTGCACACTATCCTGCGCTATCTCTGCAGCTTTCTTATGGCACCTGGAAGCATAGATTTGATCCAAGGTGGGAAGAGTGCACCCAGTTATTCTCTTCGCAGTCTTTACAACCCTGGACAGCATTGATTTTTTCCCTGACCGTGCAGCTCCCATACCACACACAGAGACCATAAGTTAATACACTCTCAACAGTACAATGGTAAAATGCCATCAACAGGTCCTTTGAGAGATTATTTTTCTGGAGGATTCTCAGAAAATATAACCTCTGCTGTGCTCTCTTCATCAGGTCTTTATTGTGTCAGTTTTCCAGCCCTAATTTCAGTTCCACAATTCTGCAGCAATTCACATTTTTTTAAGGGGGGGGGGACTCAGGAAAATTCATCAGCATTTTAATACAAATTTAGTACAAATTTCTCCTAATGTACACATCTATGTATCCAGTTTTGACAAGTACACACATTTATTCTTGCAATCAATTTCCTCCAATAGCATGCATTGTTCCATGTTGATTTCATCAATCAGGCACACTTTCCACTAAAATATGCATTGTTGTACATATTGCTTGGTTCGAGAACTGCCCTGCAAAGTTGGGAAATGTGCAAATTTCAATGGATGGTCCAGTTTTGCTTCCCGTATGGGTAGTTTCTTATTCAAATGCAAAGTTGAAATCTCTCCCATCCTTACCTGCAAACCAGAGGCTCACACAAACACACACAATCCCCCCCCCCCAGCTGCTAATAATAAATGAAAACCAAGCACACAATGGTGAATCAAATACTAAATGTAGTCTTGTTTGGCCCTAAGAATACCCAGAAGAAACATGGTCATGAATGTTGTGCAGAAGAAGGAGTCTGCACTCCACCTCAGGAGATTATCTTTTTAAAAAGGAACTTTGTTTTAGAATCATCTAAGGGAAGTGACTTTACGGGTCATCTAGTCTCAATGCAGAATCTTGCACTCCCGGATGCAACTACACGCTCCCTGAGAGATGACAAACCAGCCCTTACAACATCCCTGTGATGTCGCCCGGAATCATCATATTGCAGGTTTGAATGCTGAGAAAAGGCTTCCTTATAGAAGAACCGTAGGTGAGTTTACAGCTAAGGAGATGTTTATCTCGGAACCAGGGACTTCGGAGTTTACAGAGCACTCAGTTCCATTCACTACAGGATAAAAGTTGGCTCACAACTCATCACACCAGGCACTAACAGAGCTAAAACACAACGGTAGCAGGCACACACACACACAACCTTCATTTCCTGACCCAACACTTCAAAATCCCACTAGAGTCCCCTATAGCAAGTCCAATTTGCAAATAACTATAAATTGTCAATGAATATCTGTCACAAACCTGGAGTCTTTCAATGAGTGAGGTTCTTCCTTAAGTTGGCTGCGATGGTTTGAAGAATCTGAGTACATTCTTGATATCTGAGGAAGGAAGCCAGCGGCTTGTCTGCTGTCTTTGAGCTTTTTTTCATTCTGTCTGATTTTTTTTATTGTGTGTGTGTGTAAGATTTCGTGCACAGATGTCAGAACTGCTGATTGTTCGTGGGGGGGGGGGGGAGCAAAAGTTTCCAGGGTCTACAATCAATAAGAAAATAAATGCAATTTCTTTTTTAAAAAATAAATTGCATGAAACATCAGCGATACAGTGCAAAACATAGTCTTTCCAATTGCTCACCCTGCAGAATATCTCCAGACCTCTTCAAAGTAGCTTCTTAGAAAGCCAACCTAAAAGCCTATGTGGTTGATTCTTCCAGGGGTGCAAAGGGTCTGGATTCATAAACTTTGGAGTCTATGCCCTAAGGGGAAATAACCAGTGCCAGATTTACGTATAAGCTAAACAAGCTATAGCTTAGGGCCCCACTCTCTTGGGGACCCCCAAAAATTTAAAGGGGAAAAAACTGGATGTACACTTCCAAAATATAAGATAAAAAACAAAATAAAACCTACATACAGCAACAGTGCTTGTGTTGTGTATGGACCTATTAGGTCCATAAATTACCATATAGCACATATTCAGCACAAAGAACAGCAACAATTGGTTGTTGACGAAGGACAGCTGGACATGTAAAAGACCCCATTATCTTTAGTAGCTTAGGGTCTCTTCAAACCTAAATCCGGCCCTGGAAATAACTGTAGAGGATTGCATACCCAACTTCATCAATACACTGCAAAACATCTAAATAAATAAAAATAAACAAAGGGGGGAGATATGAATATTGACCCCCCCCCAAGAAGATATTCAGCACTTCACTATTTTAAAGTGTTGTACATTTACAAAATATAAGATAAAAAACAAATAAAATAAAGCCTACATACAGCAACAGTGTTTTGTGTTGTGTAGGCTCCTATGATTTAAGCAATGGACCCTGTCTGCTAGCCTACTCCCTAAAATATCCCTGGTTTGCTCATTTCTATATATAGGGTGCCTACATTCTGCATGGACTGGTTGCACAGCAACATATGCAAATGGCTTTAGATGCCTATTAGGTCCATATATTCAGCACAAAAAACAGTGACAATTTGTTGTTGACAAAGGAGAGCTGGACATATAAAGGGCCCCATTGCCTTCAGTAGCGATGGGCCTCATCAAACCTAAATCCGGCCCTGGGTCTGAGCATATGACGCTGATCCTGGGCCAACTACACTGGCTACTGATTAGTTCCTTAAACTTTAAATGGCTCAGGGCCACAACACCATCGGAGGCTCTTCTTTGTGTATCTCATCCACAAGAGGTCCAAAGTGAAGCAACACGGGAACGGGGCCTTTTCTGCAGTGGCTCCCTGTTTGTGGAATGCTCTCCCCAGAGAGGCTTGCTTGGCACCTTCATTACATATCTTTAGGCACCAGGCAAAAAACCATTTCTCTTCAACCAGGTGTTGGGCTCATTAAACAATCTATGGCTTTTTTAATTTGTTTGTGGGAGGAGAATAATTGGTTTACTTTTGTCTTTTTTGGCGGGTGTACTTTTCGTTGTGAGCCAAACTGTGATCTTTGGATGAAATTTGATAAATGTAATAAATCATCATCATCACCATCCAACTTCCATTTAAAAACATCCAAGGAAGGAGATTCCGCCACCTTTTGAGGGAGTCTGTTCCACTGTCAGAAAGTTCTTTCTGATATTTCGTCAGAATCTCCTTTCTTGTAACTTGAATCCATTGGTTCAGGTCTATTGGCAGACAGCAGTTTCCTTTCTAACCGGTGTGTATGTCAGACATTGGTTCAGGTCCTACCCTCTGAAACAGGAGAAAGCAAGCTTGGTCCATCTTCCATGTGACAGCCCTTCAGATATTTGAAGATGGAGATCAAAATTCCTCCTAATTTTCCTGCTCTCTGTAGCTGCTCCTGTTAACAGCTTCCAGGATAGCATGCTCAAAGCATCACCCATTTGCTGTCTAAAACAATACGATATGATACGATAATCTTTATTGTCATTGTCCCATACAGAACAACGAAATTGAAAAAATCTACATCAGACATTCAAAAACCAACACGCCTGCTACCCCAGCTAGGTTAACCCCTAGAAACTCTGGTACCCCATAATTAAATGCAATATACTCTGACTTGCTCTGTCCCTGCTCCTGCCAACCTAGCAGTTCAAAAGCACACCAGTGCAAGTAGATAAATAGGTACCACTGCGGTGGGAAGGTAAACAGAGTTTCTGTGCACTCTGGTTTCCATCACGGTTTTCCATTGCACCAGAAGCGGTCTAGTCATGCTGGCCACATGACCCGGAAAGCTGTCTCCCTCAGCCTGAAAGCAAGATGAGCATCACACCCCATAGTCGCCTTTGACTGGACTTAACCGTCCAGGGGTCCTTTATCCTGAAAGGGCATGTTCAATGTAGGAACAGCCGAGACGGTGCGAATTGGAACTGAGCAGGAACAGCAAACTGCCTCTTGCACATTGTGTGAGCACCATAAGAGGTTCTGGTGAGTACACTGCCAGCCTTGAGCCCTGCACTGGCAACCTCTGCCACTGAGAGAACAGGATGCTGGACTCGGTGTACCATTGGCTTGATCCAGTAGGCTCTTCTTAAGCTCTCTGCACTGAAGGAAATGGGATGAAACAAAATCATGGAGGAGGTCTATTAGGAAGCATTATCTGATGGACTGGGGCTGTCCTCCTTTTGGAGTTGTTGCTGGTACCGATCTCTCTTGGGAGACAATGGAAGAGTGCACCTTTGGGGATGAAGTCAACCTGTTGGAGAGTTACAGTGCCTGCTGTGGCTTTAAAGTCCAATAAGGGAGAGACGTGTTTTGTTGCAGGTGGGACGAATGAAGGCGCCCAGTTGTGCTGATGCAGATGCACCACAGCGTTTCTTCTCTTTGCGCACCTCCCAGTAGTCATTCCTCCTCTGGTCATTGCTATAGATCACTTCCCCAAGCATCATGTCTGCTACCTGGACAGTTATCTTTCCACAAGGGCCAACATTCATACCGAAATCCAGCATCGCCTGAGCTCTGCGAGTGCGGCTTTCTCCCAATTGAAGTGCAGAGTGTTTGAGGACCGGAACATTTGCAGGGAAACCAAAATGTTTGTTTAGAAAGCTGTTGTACTACCAACCTTACTGCATGCTTGTGAAACATGGACCACTTATAAACACCATCTCCAGTGCCTCGAAAGATTCCATCAACGGTGTCTCCGAAAAATTTACACATCACTTGGGAAGACAGGTAAACTAATACCAGTGTACTGGAAGAAGCAAAGATCACCAGTGTCAAAGCAATGATTCTTCAACATCAACTTCATTGAACTGGCCATGTTGTTTGGATGCCTGATTATCGTCTTCCAAAGCAACTACTCTGTGGGATGCGGGTGGCGCTGTGGGTTAAACCACAGAGCCTAGGGCTTGCCGATCAGAAGGTTGGCGGTTTGAATCCCCGTGACGGGGTGAGCTCCCGTTGCTCGGTCCCTGCTCCTGCCAACCTAGCAGTTCAAAAGCATGTCAAAGTGCAAGTAGATAAATATGTACTGCTCCAGCGGGAAGGTAAACAGCGTTTCTGTGCGCTGCTCTGGTTCACCAGAAGCGGCTTAGTCATGCCGGCCACATGACCTGGAAAAACTGTCTGTGGACAAACGTTGGCTCCTTCGGCCAGTAAAGCGAGATGAGCGCCGCAACCCCAGAGTCGTCCGTGACTGGACCTAATGGTCAGGGGTCCCTTTACCTTTTTACTCCCATAGAGACTACCTTACACTGCATTTAAAACCAAAATCGCATTTGGATAGAAACTGTTTCTCAGACGGCTAGTCCTAGTCTTTGTAACTCTGTACCTTCTTCCAGAAGGCAGAAGCTGAAAGAGATAATTTCCGGGGTGCGCACTATCCTGCCTTGGTTCTGTATATTTTATAACAAGTTCTGCGCGTCACATTTCTCACACCGGGAGACCGATACAACTCTCTGCCAAGAAAAGTGATGACTATGAACCGTAGCAACTTTTTTTGTTCTAAGATGTTCAAAGCAATCCACTCAGGACTTGTTGGTGCTTGAGTTCGAGACGGATGTATGTCTACTCCAGACTGATCAAAATGATCTTATTCTGGCCAACTTCGTTCTGCGTTGAAGCATCCTCTATTCCTTGAAGCCCTAAGCAGTTTCTCCAATTGAAGTTAATTAGGCAATTGAAGTTAATTAGGTGGTTATTTCACATTAAAGGAACAGGCTCTTGCAAACCAGTTTGGCTTGCCATTCATGTTGAGAAATATGTCGTGATGGCGAAGGGTGGAGAGGGGTCAGGAAGAGTGATGTGAATCCACAGATTGGATGTCGGAGGGCACAGCTGGCTAGAATAACACCTATTGCTAACAAAGTTCCCAACAGGACCTTATGGGGTCAGGTCATTGGTCAGTTCTGTTGACTCTGACCAACAGCAGCTCTCCGGAGTATCTGGATTTTGAGAAAATGTCACGGGTGCAGTGGTAGACCTCAGGGTCTCAAATTTCAGCAGTGTCCTGCGTGACACAACAAAAATGGTACCCCTGGTCTCTCACCTTCTATTTGACATTATAGTTGTGACACCCCCAAGGCTCTGCACCCAGTGGAACCGATCCAGTTGTGCTCTCTTAAATCTGCCTCTGATGGATGTCCGCCACAAAACGGCTGCCATGTTTGGCATAAAACAAAATGGCCAAAAACAAAGATAAGGAAAGGGGACAGGACCAGAAAACAGCATGGGCCTCTTCCCCCCTACATCACTTTCCCCATCAATGGAGGGAAAGGCACCTACAGCAGATATCACCACACTTCCTCGCGGAAAGAAGCTGTTTGCCATCTTTTCAGAATGGACGCAATCCTGTGGAATGCAGACGGGGGTGGCACTGTGGCCTAAACCATGGAGCCTATTAGGCTTGCCTATCAGAAGCTCGCAGTTCAAATCCCCACGACGGGGTGAGCTCCTGTTGCTCGGTCCCAGCTCCTGCCCACCTAGCAGTTCGAAAGCACGTCAAAGTGCAAGTAGATAAATAGGTACTGCTCCGGTGGGAAGGTAAATCGCGTTTCCGTGCACTGCTCTGGTTTGCCAAAAGTGGCTTAGTCATGCTGGCCACATGACCGGGAAGCTGTACGCCGGCTCCCTCGGCCAGTAAAGCGAGATGAGCGCCGCAACACCAGAGTCATCCGCGACTGGACCTAATGGTCAGGGGTCCCTTTACCTTTACTTAGGACCAATCTTAGTGTATTTTTGGTGTTTGTGGAAGCCGCCCAGAGTGGCTGGGGAAACCCAGCCAGATGGGCGGGGTACAAATAATAAATTATTATTATTATTATTATTATTATTATTATTATTATTATTATTGCATAGGTTAGCCCAGAAATTCCTCTGCAGCTTGTATTTTCCCTTCACAA
The DNA here is from genome assembly GCF_964270895.1 of Podarcis filfolensis. Lineage (NCBI taxonomy): Eukaryota > Metazoa > Chordata > Lepidosauria > Squamata > Lacertidae > Podarcis > Podarcis filfolensis. Next base: position 91,478,510 of record NC_139609.1, on the reverse strand, counting down.
CCCAAATATTCAAAATTTCTATATTTATTAATTTCCATAGCATTGTAACCAGCTGCCAAGATGTATCCTCTCCCTAGCAGGGTGTGGGTCACTTTGGGGTTGAAAGGGGGTGATTTCTGTAAAGAAAGTTGATGAAGAACAACTACCATACAAAACAAAAAAAATTTTTTTCTTCCAGTAGCACCTTAAAGACCAACTAAGTTAGTTCTTGGTATGAGCTTTCGTGTGCATGCACACTTCTTCAGATACACATGCTACCTATCTGTAACTGGAACAACCATACAGTACCAGGTTTAGCAACATCTCTTATTACTGTACTATGATGAATCAAATGTTCTGAAAGCTACTTCCCACCTTTCTTTTGTCGGCCCTTGCATTGCCTTCCACTGTCTGGCCACCTCCATCTGAGCAACTGACAACAATAGCAACACTAGTTCTTCATTGTGCAGCAAAAAGTTCTGTTCATCTTCAGTCAAAGAGCAATGCCAACGTGGCGTCTGGGACCAAAAGCCGGCTGCTTATACCAGAGACTAATTCAAGCATCCAAACCCAGAATTGGTTAACTCTGGTGCATCTCCACCACATGTGAATAAGGGTTCCCCCTTTTCCTCACATCCATGCTAGCAGCTTGGGGGTCCTAATCAAATGAGAAAGCCTCACTGGGGTCCAGCGCCACCACAGAAGCAATGGGTTGGGTATTTTCACCTGTTCCTGCAAGGTCTTACAAGGCAATTAATTTCTTAAAATTAATGCATTTGTCACAGATTCTATAGAACAAGGGTGAAAGTGGGTAACAGTTGTGCAAAGCTTAAGGCAGAAGCTGGCTTTGCACAGTGCCACTTGGCTAGTGCCAGTGCTGTCAACAAGAACCATCAGCACTCCAAATCGTTTTGTACTGTTTAGAAATCCATTTTCTATCCGTGGAGGGCTAACATGGGAAATATGAATGGTTCTATTACATGGGATCTTTGAAAAACCAAAAGGCAGGAAGGCTTTCCAAAGCTTGGCAGAGGTATGACACTGATGTTGGGACCCAGATCCAATTGGCTGGCGTGCCAAGTCTATCTGTGATGGCCTGGGATTCGGATTCGGATGCTGAACCTGAGGGATCCCAGCCTGCAAGGAATTCCCCACCTCCAGAACCCACTGAGCCGGGGCTGAGGCATGAGCCTGAAGGGTCCTCACCTGTGCTGGATCCTGAGGTGCAGGCTGCAGCTGAGTCTGCTCTGGCTCCTGAGGTGATGGAGGACCCATTGCTTACAGGTGCTCCACTCTCAGCCCCCTCAGAGGAAGCTGAGGTTGCCTCTGGGTCTGGTAACCCTCCAGCCTCTCCTGAGCTACAGAGGCTCAGGGCAGAGAGGCGGAGGGAACTAAGTTCCTGCAGGAGGAGTGCTCGCCTCCAGGCCAGGAGAGGTGAGTCACCTGAGCATCGGGGCCACCCTGTGCCTGGGGGCAGATAAAAACCAGGCAGCCTCAGTCCCAAGTTGCGGGAGCAACTTCGTTGGTTGTCAGTTTCTGCCTGAACCCTGTCCTGCTATCCTGCCAGAGCTCCTGACCTCACCCGACTACCTGACCTGCATCCAGCTTCAACTTTTATGGACTGCCTCCATACTGCACCTTCGACCTCGGTCTGGACTTAGACCACGCCTCTCGTTTAGCCCATGGGACCGGCACACTATCATGGTGAAACTGGGAACAAGATGGGCTTGCTCTCTGCCCAAGGGATCAGCTGCGGTTTCTCTTGTTAAATTATGCCCATCTTCAAGCTGCCTTGTTTCTTGGGAATTGCAAGTCAAGCCAGGCCAGGCACTAGCCTTTCCCTCCCAGGAGCCATTAAGCATTCCCTCCCCCCGCAACCGCTAGCCTCCACCCCAAACGCTTTTGCTTAGTGCAGCTATTATAACATCTGCTCAAAACGGGAAATGACGCTCGATCATTACCCAGCAGAAGATCTTCGGGCATGAATTTTTAACAAGCGCTCCTTTCAAGTTCCTGAAAAGGCCCTTCATGAAAATTCAGCAGGCCTCGAACTCTGAGAGGCAGGCAAGGGTCACAGACTCTGAGCCGATGGTGTTGGGTGGAATTTACTATTCATATGGGTGTGGCAGGCAATCCTGCCCAGAGGCAGTGGGGAATCTGGGCACAGTGAGGCATTGAGGAGCAAGACATGAGGAAGAAGCTTGGGGGGGGGGGAGAGAAAGAGAGAGAATGGAGGAAAATGAAGAAAACTAATCTAATGTGCATCACATAGATTATTTTTATTTAACCTAGAGGGCCTAAAATCCCAAACTCTTCTGTTAGGGCTTTTCCGCACCATGCTCTTTCTAAGCATGGTCCACTCTTTAAAGCTCTGTGTCTGAGCATCCTTTCTTCTGCTCTGGGATTTTCCCCACGGAAACCTGCTCTTTAAAGCTCAGTCAGAGCAAACAATTCAGGAAAACCTGAATTCAAGTTTGCTCCGATCGAGCGCTGAAGAGTAGGTTTTCATGGGGAAAGCTCCATAGCAAAAAAACGAATGCTTGGACCTGTGCCTGGAAAAGGTGAAGGGACCCCTGACCATTAGGTCCAGTAGCGACCGACTCTGGGGTTGCGGCGCTCATCTCGCTTTATTGGCCGAGGGAGCCAGCGTACAGCTTCCGGGTCATGTGGCCAGAATGACTAAGCCACTTCTGGCGAACCAGAGCAGAGCACGGAAACACCGTTTACCTTCCCGCCGGAGCGGTACCTATTTATCTACTTGCACTTTGATGTGCTTTCAAACTGCTAGGTGGGCAGGAGCTGGGACCAAACAACAGGAGCTCACTCCGTTGCGGGGATTTGAACCGCCGACCTTCTGATCGGCAAGTCCTAGGCTCTGTGGTTTAACCCACAGTGCCACCCACGGTGCCTGGAAAAGGTAAAGGTAAAGGGACCCCTGACCATTAGGTCCAGTCGTGACCGACTCTGGGGTTGTGGCGCTCAGAAAGAGCAGGGCAAAAAAGTCGTAGAAGATTGTGCAGTTGGAAGGGACCAGGAGGTTCATCTAGTCCAATCCTCTGCAATGCAGGAATCTTTTGCCCAATGTGGGGCTTGAACCCACAATCCAGTGATGAATAACCTTGTGCTGTACCGACTGAGCTATACCAGGGCCCAGCTGGTAAATGTGGATCAGCCCGTGGTGCTACCATGACTCCAGAACCAACTGTACAAAGTTATATTCCCTCTAATGAAGTGTGAGGGAAATCACCATTGCCCTGACTGACAATTAGTTTTTAAAAACAAAAACAAAAAAACCACAAACCCCCAGGGAGAACACACAGCGCTTAGAGAATTAACCAAAAATAAATAAATAAATGAAAATGAGCAAAGTAGAATTTTTGAGACACCTCAGCAAAATATATAGTTTTCTTCTTCACAAAACCCTTTAAAAGCTATTATGGGTTGAAGGGGGTGTTCAAACTTCAATCGAGGAGCTGGATTGTAAACCTCCGTGCCAAGTTGCATTGAGCTCACAAGTGCTCCAGGGAAATATCAGATTGCAGTGTTTACGTTCTTAATCTCTCCCCTGAGCTGTGATGGTCTGGGGATAAACTGATGTTCGGGCATGAAACACACAGAACCAAATCCTGGAGTGGAATTAACTGCACATCAATAGATTTGAGATCTCCGCCATAAAAAACAGGCGTCATTTTATTACATCTTTGAAAGGCTTCTCTCTTTGATACGGCTGAACTAGTGTGCAGTCGTGTCTGCACCTTGTTTAATCCCAGTCGCTCATGACTCCAGGGGCAAATAATCTTATAAACAGAACATTCATTTTCCCCATCAGCGCTATTGCACTAAAGTGGCACAGGTGGAAGAACACTTTGCCTCTAAATAAGATTTTCAAAAACAACAACCCAAAACATACTTTTCACTATGTTTTTGATCATGCATTTTAGACAATAATTGCATTACAATTATTGCATTGCAAATGTTTTTCCTACTGTGAAATAGACTTCCGCTTGCATAATGGAACTTTCCCTTCCTCTCCCTGCAGCCAACTGCTCTCCTTTTGCCCTCAAAATCTGCTCAGAGGGTTGGAGGGCCCTCTGGACAGGGGTGGAGGAAGGGGGTGCGGTGGGGGCGGACTGCCCTGGGTGTCTTCGCTGAGGGGGGTGACATTTGGCAGTTGCGGGTGGGCGGTGCGCCGAATGTCTGCCATCGGCAATTTGCTCCACCTCCCGTGGGCGGCTTGCTCCGCCCCTGGCTGCAGGGTGTGTGCACCTCTCTGTGCACCCGAGTGGCTATCCCGTGCCTGGGAGGACACCCTCCGCACCCCACTGCCCTCAGGAGCACGAATATATGCTCTGCTGCTGCCTCTGGAGCAGATTTTGAAGGTGTGAGAGGAGAGGAAGAGGCAGAGCTCTGCATGTTTAGCATTGGGTACAACCCAAAGCAGTGAGGTATAGACACACATACAGGCTTCAGGTTACATACGCTTCAGGTTACAGACTCCGCTAACCCAGAAATAGTGCTTCAGGTTAAGAACTTTGCTTCAGTATGAGAACAGAAATCATCCGGCGGCAGCACGGCGGCAGCAGGAGGCCCCATTAGCTAAAGTGGTGCTTCAGGTTAAGAACAGTTTCAGGACCTCCGGAACGAATTAAATACTTAACCTGAGGTACCACTGTAGTCAGTTTGGGCCAGGCTGATGTTCCCTTTCTGAAGTTTAAATGACAGCCACCAAAACAGGACAGATAAGCCGTGTGTGTGCATGCACACATGTGCATATCAGAGAACTGTGTGTTGCTCACCCTCATCAGTGTCACAGTCATGACAGAAATGGTATTCGTGACATCCACAGCCACATTCCGCAGAGTGCTGATATGGTTGTATATACCACAAAACACCTGGGGAAGAAAGCACATTTCCCCAGCGACAAAATATTGTGATTCGAGAACAGTTGTACCTTGGAAGTCGAACGGAATCCATTCCAGAAGCCTGTTTGACTTCCAAAACACTCAGAAACCAAAGCGCGGCTTCTGATTGGCTGCGGGAACCTCCTGCAGCCAATCAGATGCCCCGTCGGACATTCAGCTTCCAAAAGAACATTCGAAAACCACAACACTCACTTCTGGGTTTCAATTGTTTGGGAGCCAATGTGTTCGGGAGCCAAGGCGTTTGAGAGCCAAGGTACGACTGTACTGGGAATATTTCTTGCAAACTGTGAATGAATGTAAATAAACACATCTGTAGGAAGTGGCGGAGGAAGGGGGCAGGGGGCCGCCCACCACGGTTGCCATCTCTGAGGGGGTGACAAGAAGGCACCCCGTGGGAGACTCCCACCACCACCCCTGGGCACGGCAGCGCAAACCGCCGCCATCACGCTGCCACAGCTGCATGCGGAGGATCCTTCACTTGCAGTTGCACCCTCCGCCACCGTCCGTACGGTGCTTGAGGATCCCGCCACCATTCGTATAGGGTGCGCGCATGCATGGCATGTAGCGACACATGTGCATACGCCGTACATAGTGGTTTGCCCCGCCCCTCGACATCCCACACTGGGTGGCAGTTCTCCTTCCTTCGCCCCTGTCTGTAGTTAAAAAGGTAAAAGGCCCCTGGACAGTTAAGTCCAGTCAAAGGCGACTATGGGATGCAACACTCATCTCACTTTTCAGGCCGAGGGAGCCGGCGTTTGTCCACAGATAACTTTCTGGGTCATGTGGCCAGCATGACTAAACTGCTAATGGCACAACGGAACACTGTGACGGAAACCAGAGTGCATGGAAACACCGTTTACCTTCCTGAAGCAGTGGTACCTAGTTATCTACTTGCACTGGTATGCTTTCGAGCTGCTAGGTTGGCAGAAGCTGGGGTGGTGCAACGGAAGCTCACCCCGTCGTGCGCGTTCGAACTGCCAACTTTCCAATCGGCAAGCCCAAGAAGCAGAGTGGTTTAGAGACCACACACTCTACCACACAACCAATGAGTAAGACCTCTTGTGTTTTTTGTGCAGAAGAAGGGGAAAACCTTTATTAAGTGTGCAGAACACCCTAGAATTCATGTTTTCTTGGAATGCCGAAGAAGCCACTGTCAGCTTTATATATAGAGAAAAGACACAGGTGATTCTTACAGGGAACATGCCTTTAGATCAGCAGTACTGTAAAAATGTTTCAGAGGCAGGCAGCGTGGATGCTGTTAGGAAAACATTCTTTAAGAAACATACAAAAGTTTCTGGAAGCTTTAAAGAGGGTTCCAGAATTTTCTTTAGTGTGTAGGAGAGGCACGCTAGGCTTGCTTGGTGTCAGCTGGAGGTGCAAATAAAGGAAGTTGCAGGCTGAAATTTCTGCACAAGGAAAGTGCACACGCACACACACACGCACACTGTCAGCACGCACAGTGACAACAAGGTTGGAAGTAATACAATGTGTGCTGCTGATACTGTTTTGCTGTGTCAGGATTGTTAATTACAGTGGTACCTTGGGTTACATACGCTTCAGGTTACATACGCTTCAGGTTACAGACTCTGCTAACCCAGAAATAGTGCTTCAGGTTAAGAACTTTGCTTCAGGATGAGAACAGAAATCGTGTTCCGGTGGCACGGTGGCAGCAGGAGGCCCCATTAGCTAAAGAGGTCCTTCAGGTTAAGAACAGTTTCAGGTTAAGAACAGACCTCTGGAATGAATTACCGTATTTTTTGCTCTATAAGACTCACTTTTTCCCTCCTAAAAAGTAAGGGGAAATGTGTGTGCGTCTTATGGAGCAAATGCAGGCTGCGCAGGTATCCCAGAAGCCAGAACAGCAAGAGGGATCACTGCTTTCACTACGCAGCGATCCCTCTTGCTGTTCTGGCTTCTGGGATTCAGAATATTTTTTTTCTTGTTTTCCTCCTCCAAAAACTCGGTGCGTCTTGTGGTCAGGTGCGTCTTATAGAGCGAAAAATAGGTAAGTGCTTAACCCGAGGTACCACTGTACTGGACTGAGATTATACCGTGCTGGAGAGATAAAGGAATGTAAATAGCTTGTATATAATAGTAATAGAAATGCCTGTGCAATTAGTCAAGCAGTAAAGAAGCTCTTGACTGTGAATTTGAGTATGACTCCTGTTCTTGTCTTCTGCCTCTGGGGAAAACTCTGCTACAAACAGTAAGAAGTGGTTTTACTGAGGTGCCACCACACTAGCAGAAAAGCGCAGCGGAGGTGTGTGGGTGGTAACCTCTAATAGATGCATCTGACTCTGCCAACAGTTCAGAGTAGACCATGGCAGCCAGAATGAATTCTGCGCATACTGCGAGGCTTCTGATGCACCACAGATCTGAGAGATTCCAACTTCTCAGAGTATCACAGGACCACTTAAAAAGCATTGGAGTCAATATGGCAACCTACAGCCAAGTGTGAGCGTTCCGAAGCCCTCCAGATGTTGATGGACTCCAACTCCCATCAGCCCCAGCCAGCATGGTTGATGGCCAGAGATGATAGGAGTTGTGCTCCAGCAACATCTGTAGGGCACCATGTTGGCTGCTCTTTCCCTGAAGCATGGGTGCAAAGTGTTATTGCTCCCTCCAACAGCAAACTCAACCGGTTTGTGCCAACAGCATTTGCAGTTAAGCACAAGGCCACAAAGAAACAAGAGAAGAAGAAGAAGAAGAAGAAGAAGAAGAAGAAGAAGAAGAAGAAGAAGAAGAAGAAGAAGAAGGGGAGTTTGGATTTGATATCCTGCTTTATCACTACCAGAAGGAGTCTCAAAGTGGCTAACATTCTCCTTTCCCACAACAAACACTCTGTGAGGTGAGTGGGGCTGAGAGACTGCAGAGAAGTGTGACTGGCCCAAGGTCACCCAGCAGCTGCATGTGGAGGAGCGGAGACGTGAACCCGGTTCACCAGATTACAAGTCTATCGCTCTTAACCACTATACCACACTGGCAAGAAACTCCAGAGTTTGGGTGGGTGAGAATCATCCTGAACAGTCAAGACACAGCCCAATAAGGGCTATGCATGTTCAGGACCACAGAATGCTGAATGACTGTTGGGGAAAATTGAATTGTAGCACTGGGCTTGACCACAAAGATCATCTAGGGCAATGCAGGAGTCTTCCACCCAACGTGGCGCTCAAACTCACATCCCTGAGACCAAGTCTCATGCTCTACTGACTGAGCTATCCTAGTCTATGGGAAACTGAGGAGAAGGGAATGGAGTAACCTGCAGGAGGGCATGGCTGGGTGGACTGGCAAGCACAATGAGCAGAACCATTTTGCCCGGCAATGTTTGGTTGCCAGTGCTACCTGCAGGGTTCTATCCAGGAGGACCCAGTGGGTGACTTCTGTTTTGCCTGCACACATGATATGAACAGCTGGAAAAAGAATCATTTTTTATGAAGTCACACAAGGACATGTCAACTGCAACTAATCCAGAATTTGGCAGCCAGGCTGGTGACTGGCCACCAAAACCATACAACACCGGTCCAGAAAGACCTACATTGGCTTCCAGTACATTTCCGAGCACAATTCAAAGTGTTGGTGCTGAACTTTAAAGCCCTAAACGGCCTCGGTCCTGTATACCTGAAGGAGCGTCTCCACCCCCCATCATTCAGTCCGGACACTGAGGTCCAGCACTGAGGGCCTTTTGGTGGTTCCCTCACTGCGAGAAGTAAGGTTGCAGGGAACCAGGCAGAGGGCCTTCTCGGTAGTGGCGCCTGCCCTGTGGAACGCCCTTCTGTCATATGTAAAGGAAATAAACAACTATCTGACTTTTAGAAGACATCTGAAGGCAGCCCTGTTTAGGGAAGTTTTTAATGTTTGATTGCTGTTTAAAATTATTATTAATATTCTCTTGGGAGCTGCCCAGAGTGGTTGGCGAAACCCAGACAGATGGGTAGGGTATAAATAATAAATTATTATTATTATTATTATTATTATTATTATTATTATTATTATTATTATCTGTTCTAGTGAGCAAGTTGCTCTTTTCTCTAAGGTAGGCAAAGGCACTATGAGAAAGAGGATGGTGCTGAGCTTTGGCAACATTCTTATGGTGTTAAGAAGCTGTTTGGATGAGCTTTTGGGTATTACTCTTTTAAAAAAGAATCCCGACTCTCCTTTTCTCCATGTGAAGAGACTCCTTGGGTTTTCAAGACCCAGTGGCGTAGCGTGGGGGGTGCAGGGGGGCTGGCCGCACAGGGCGCAACATCTGGGGGGGCGCGCTCGCCGCCTCCGGAGTCGCCGAAGAGCCTCGGGCACAGGCTGTAGCAGAGCCCCATGTCTCGCGGAACCGACGAGCTGTGCGCGCGTCCGGGCTGAAGGCGTCCGGCAGGCAGCGGCTCTCAGCGCTCGCCGCGGTCCCCGCGCGTCAGGACCGTGGAGGGTGTGCCAGGCAGCCCCTCCTCACAGCCCCCCCCCCCGCCGCCGCTGCTGCTGCAGCTGCTGGGCCATGTTGCATTTTCCTCGCCTCTCTGCCCTCCTCCTCCGGGCAAGCGGCGTCGTTTGGGCAGCAGCGCCAGCGGCAACTCACCTCAGATCACCTGACACGGACCCGCTGCCGCCGCCGTGGCTACCTTACCGTAAATACCCCAGCCCAGGCAGCAGCAAGAAGAAGCTGGCAGCAGCGGCAGGTTAGGGGTTAGGGGGCGCAAATTACTTGCCTTGCCCCGGGTTAGGGGGCGCAAATTACTTGCCTTGCCCCGGGTGCTGACAACCCACGCTACGCCACTGTCAAGACCCAGCTTTTCAAAAAAAGAACACCCCCCCCCCGCCTTGGCATCTTCAGGATATGTTCCACCTCCTTATTAGTCAGTAGGCATAAGAGGAAACGCTGAGCCCCTTCTGGGTCTAGAGGATTCACTTAGATCAATCGTCTCATCCACAGCACGTGAAATCTGGTTGGTGGTCTCAGGCAAGGAGCTGTGGGTTTGCGGAAAAGGAAGTCAACATGTGGCCTTTTCACTCATTCAGTGGCTTCCATAATCTCCAGCACAAGAGTTCGAGGTCCAGTCATGATGAGGCTGCTAATGGTCTGATAGTCCAGATGTAAGACATACATCCCGTTCACAGAATAGACAAACTGGCAGACCTAAAGGGAGGGGAAAGGAGAAGTTACACTACATTTTTCTTAAAAGTGAATTTTTAGGGGATCTCAATCAGGTGGAGCACCTGTGGGAGTGTCCAGAGCTGTGAAAAGCCAGGTGAGTAGGTAATAATAATAATAATAATAATAATAATAATAATAATAATAATAATAATAATAGAAGAAGAAGAAGAATTATAATCATCATCATTTTACAAAAAGCAGGGAGATTTCTCAGGGAGATTTCATACTTCTCCAGAGAAGCCACCAAATTCTGTCAGAAGTGAAATTCAATGAAAATTAAGAAAGTCTTGCACAAGCAAAATCTTATACACATACCTAATCTGATAGAAGCAGTCTTTCAAGAAACTCTTTAGCTCCAAACCCCCCCCCCACAAACCGCCAAAGTCTGCATTTGTATAAGCCACACCTTTCTCCAAATAAAATAAAATAACAAATAAAGCCTCTAAGCATCAGAGCCACCAGCTCCTCTCATTCCAAAGGAGCTGATCCTTGAGGAGCTCAAAAGCCATTTATTTTTGGTTGAGTGCTCTCAGGTGGCACCCATCGCCTTTCGTGCTCGAGTAGACAGAGAGGATTTGCTTGTCGAATTCAATCAGCTCCTTTTCCCGCGATCAGCCGACAACTCATCCATCAGCTTCCAGGTGCTGCAACGAGGCTCCTTCCACCCAGCTTTGCACAACAGCCAAAGCATCTCAGATACAGGCAGCTTTCAGTCTCCATTCTGACTAGGGCTGGTCCAAAAGTTCTCAGAAGGGCTTTCAGCCAAATGAATGGGAGGTTGTGGGGTTGACGGCTGCATGCCTCTGAAGACCAGTTTCTGGGGAGCACGATGAGGCATTCAGGTCCTGCTGAGGGGCTTCCTATAGAGTCCTATAGAATTGTAGAGTTAGAAGGGACCCTGAGAATCATCTCATCCAAGCCCCTGCAATGCAGGAAAATGCAGCTGTCCCGTATGGGGATCAAACCTGCATCCTTGGTGTTACAGCACCACACTCTAAAACTGAGCTACCCAGGCTGATGTATAGGGATCTGGTTGACTAGATAAGACTGGTACCTTCATGCCAGCAGCTGCAGCCGGTCCTCCTGGATCCACAGCCTGGATGTGGCACGGCTGACCTCCACGGACCACAAATCCCCAGCCAACTGCGTCGCCCACAATCTGCAAAGAAAGAGGGACAGCATTTGCAATTGTTCTTTTTTTTTTTTTACACCCCAGTGTTGCAAAAATGCTCAGCCTTGGGCAAAAGCAAAGGTGACAGTCTTCTTCCTTTTCCTTTTACAAGGCTAAAACTCCACCATTAGGCAGTTTGGTGGGAAAGAGACAGAAGGGGACACCAAGTCAACAAGCCCCCATCTCACACCTCCTGATGTGTGAGACTTCTGGTTTCTGAATAAACACGATCAAAACCAAGAGTGTGGAAGAGTCCTGCTTCCTGCTACCCCTTGCAGTTCTGTAACACAGGACCCAAGTCAGGAAAAACACAAATGAATGCAGCAGGTCCAGAGCTATGCGCCAAGTTGTTTAAGTTGAAATTAAAGTTGTATGTATAATGGATTCAAACGAGTGAATAAAAGGTAAAGGGACTTCTGACCATTAGGTCCAGTCATGGCCGACTCTGGGGTTGAGGCGCTCATCTCGCTTTATTGGCCAAGGGAGCCGGAGTACAGCTTCCGGGTCATGTGGCCAGCATGACTAACCAGAGCAGCACATGGAAACTGTTAAGTTGTGGGCGAACATATCAGACGACACAGCGATTCTTCAAACAGCTCTTCTTTATTCTGAGGCCAGGACTGAACTGAGCTGAAGAGCTCAGTCAGCCTGCTTATATAGAGCTCCAGTACCTTGTTACTGTAACAACTTTCTAAAATTATCCAATCACTGAACGTCACTTTCGATCCTTCATTTGCATACAAACTATCCAATCACTGAACGTCACTTTCGATCCATCATTTGCATAACTATCTACAGTATCCCCCTGCTGGCCCAGGGTGGGAACTTCAGTACATAACAGAAACACCATTTACCTTCCCGCTGGAGTGGTACCTATTTATCTACTTGCACTTTGACGTGCTTTCAAACTGCTAGGTTGGCAGGATCAGGGACCAAGCAATGGGAGCTCACCCCGTCACGGGGATTCGAACCACCGACTTTCTGATCGGCAAGTCCTAGGCTCTGTGGTATAACCCACAGCGCCAGCCGCGTCTCAAAACAAGTGAATAGAAATGGTCAATTGCATTAAAAATAAAAAGATGGGCAAGACTGCCTGGTTCTTGCTCTTGAGTGAACACAGAGACTAAGCTAGTCATTTTAGAGTGATGTTGCAGAACTCAAGCTCCCATTAAACTGGTTTCTGAATTCCTCCGACTTTGCACACATGTGTCCAAGGACAGACGCTCAAATTAGAAGCGTATTGGAGGGGAGGGGGAGAAAAAGGCCATCTCTCAAAGGGCTTCGCCTGATTGAAACAAGCGAATGAAAAAACAACAACAAACAGGTGGTACAGGAAGGAAAGGAAACTAACCATGAAAACGACAAAAAGATGTACCGACAAGACTCGGGGAGTTGAAGGACAGGGCAAGTTCAGAAGGGAAGAAATGGCACGCCAGGAAAAGAAGAGAATGTCCTTCCTAGCCAGTTTGAAAATAAAAAAAATCAAACACCACATTCTGATGGCTCAGTGACAGAGCGCACGTTTTGCCTGCAAAAGGTCCCGGGTCCAAACTCTGGCATCTAAAGATGAGGGAGCAGAGGTGATGGGAAAGACTCTGGGCCCAATGTCTATGGCAGCTTCACATGACCTGCCCTGTGACCTTTCCACTCTGCATCTCGCCCCCTTTGCAGAGTGACGCAAGGAAACTCTGATGCTGCTTAATCCAATGAATGCAGCTGCAAGGAGTCAAAACAGTAGTTTCTTTTTGCAGTGGGCAGTCCCCCCCCCCCCCCCCGTGCACATCATATCCCCAAAACCGCACACTCTCTTCCTACATCAGACTCCTTGCTTTCAAAAGAGCTATCAGCTGCTATACTTCTTAGCACCTTCTTCTGACCTGCAGGAAAATACAGTGGTACCTCGGGTTACATACGCTTCAGGTTACAGACTCCGCTAACCCAGAAACAGTACCTCGGGTTAAGAACTTTGCTTCAGGATGAGAACAGAAATCGTGCTCCGGCGGTGCGGCAGCAGCAAGAGGCCCCATTAGCTAAAGTGGTGCTTCAGGTTAAGAACAGTTTCAGGTTAAGAACAGACCTCTGGAACGAATTAAGTACTTAACCCAAGGTACCACTGTATGGCAAAACCGAACCCAGAAATGCACATTAAGTAGGGCTGCCATACATCTGGAATTTCCTGGACATGGCAGGGATTCATCTGTCGAAAATGGCATCTGGGCAAAAATTTTGAAAAGCGGCTAAAATGTACGGGGAAACCTGGGCATATAGCAGCCTAAATGAGAAGTGTTGGGGGGGTTGGGGGGGGCTATTTTCCTAAACAATTGGCAAAAATCTTCATTTTCATTTGGAGATTTTGCAGCAACTTTGCCCCCAAAAGCTCAACCACTATTGCGGCCAGATTTTCACTTTTTGAAATATGCCAACCCTAACAAAAATGTGCAAACAATAAAACAATGGAAGTTATAAGAACAACTTGGCCACGATAAGGAAATTTTGCCCATGGTATGACTATTTTCCACCTACCCATTTCGACTCTCTGGCACCCTATCTGCATAACCTAGCAATTCCAAAATATAGACGCGCTTTTACTCTTGCAAGATTGAATGTATTGCCCTCGGTTGTACTTGAGGGACGATTCCAAAACAGATTCCACACGAAAAATGCTTATGTCCCTGTGGAGATGGCAGTACCAAATCAGTGGCGCATGCCCTTCTGGCTTGCACTCTTTATAAAGACTTGAGGAATGAGGTTATCACCCCTCTTTTATTGTCCATTCTGAGTCGCCCAGCCACTGCCAGTGTCCTTTCTCTTGGCGGATGAGCAGGTGACAGCAAAGGCTGCAGGGTTTTTAGCTGGGGCAATTAGAGTAAGATCCACTCTATGACTATTGATTCAAAACCCTAAAATGTATTTTATATAATTGACTTTTCATTTTTATTTTTTGTATATCGTATTGTTGTTTTATTGCTATGGTTGACAGCTGACGCAAATAAAGATTCATTCATTCATTCATTCATTCATTCATGGAAGTTATAATTAAAACCCAGAGGCAAATTAGATGTGTAAACTTTCTACACACACAAATATACACACTCCAGTTACTCCAGAGTAGCCCCATGGGAGGGATGCTAACATATCGTGCAACTTTAGGCTTGCTGTTATGTACTGAGTTGAATAGGATCCAAACTGCAGCAGTCTGATTGGTCCTAGAACAATAGGATCCAAAAGGCAGCAGTCTGATTGGTCCTAGAACAATACAGCAGTATGATTGGTTGGCAGGAACCACCCAATCATGCTCCAGATAGAAGTGAATGCACAACCTGATTGGCTTACAGTAGAATTCCGGAATTAGCCAATCGTGTGCAGCCCATTGTGTAAATAATGTATATAAAGCAGATACCTTGAGGGGACTTTCATTCATTCCTCCTCACCACTATGAGCTGAATAAAGAGCATGAAATCACTTTGCGACTCTGAGTATATTTCACTTGCCCAGTTAAAGGGCTCTGTACTGTAACAAGGAGGATTTAGGAATAATCCCAATGTAACATTCTGATGACCGGCTAACAAGCTTACCGTCAGCGTTTTCTTGATGTACGGTGCCCCAGGGGTCAGAAGCTCCTCGTTGGTGACAGGCCTCTTTAATACTTGCATGGAGGGGAGGAAAAGGAAAATGACAGGTCTTACCTAAAGGTCAATTGTTCAAAAAAAGAGTAACATAGCAAAGTGAACGGGGAAGTGAACCAGGAATGTTAACCAGATAGGACAGAGCTTATTTTTCTTCTTCTTCAGTGTGCAGGTGGTTCTCAGTGGGGGAAAAACCCACACACAGAAATGCGCAACTGAGTCAAGGTCCAAAACAATTCGTGGAAGTACAAACAGATCTCAGCAAGGACCAATATCAGCCTCTCCAATGTTTTGCTTTGAAAAAATCAAATGCAATGCAAAATGCTTTGCGAGGACGGCTCTTTGGAAGCGGAACGAAGGGGATTTGCTGCAGCTGTGGTGCTTGCAGGCTTGTTTCTGTTTGTTTGCTGGTCAGTGTGGTGGGTTTGGCATGATAGAGAGGACTCTCTTGTCACGTGGAGGAGCAGATAAGGAAGAATACCAAAATGGAAAAGGGGATAGAAGAAGAAAGGTTTGGATTTGATATCCCGCTTTATCACTACCCTAAGGCATCTCAAAGTGGCTAACAATCTCCTTTCCCTTCCTCCCCCACAACAAACACTTTGTGAGGTGAGTGGGGCTGAGAGACTTCAGCGAAGTGTGACTAGCCCAAGGTCACCCAGCAGCTGCATGTGGAGGAGCGGGGAAGCGAACCCGGTTCACCAGATTACGAGCCCACCGCTCTTAACCACTACACCACACTGGCTCTGTGGGTGTGTGGGTGCTTGCTAGTGTTGCCATACGCCTGGGAAAACCTGGACACGTCCTCTTTTAGGGGGGCAACATGCCCATCCAGGCAGATTCTTACATTTTAAAGTAAATGCCTGGTTTGGGGGGGGTCAGTTGCTGTTGTTGTTGTTGTTGTTGTTGTTGTTGTTGTGTTTCCCCCTGCAGCTTTCCCCAGCTCAGGCTGTCCTCTTTTTTGTTCTTCAAGACATGGCAAACCTAGTTAGCACATTTAAGAGGCCCAATCCAAAGAATCTTTGTTTGGAATGAAACCATCAAATTCTTAGGATTATAAGCAATATTCTAGGCTCTGTGGCATGATGATGACCAGAGTGGCTGGGGCAACCCAGTCAGATGGATTGGCATATAAATATTATTATTATTCGCATTATTAGCATTGCTCACCAGATTTGGGGTTGCATTCCACAGCTGGCAGGAACCCCAAACTTGGGGAGAGATTGAAATAGGGGTTGGATCCCCCAGCCAGTGAGGTGACGCTGCTCCTTCGAACCGCTGAGACTGTTTTGATTTCTTTATTGGGCTGAACTGAAAGAGACAAAGGGAAGTTGGGCTGAGGCTGGTGGAGCAGTACCCCGCTGGTGCTAATAGACCAGCCTCTGCTGCTACAAACCATACCCCCATACCCTCCCAGACCCAGCAGCAGGCTGGCCTAGGCCCCACGACAGCACCCAGTTACCCACCAGACAAGAAGCTGCAGCTGTTCTGCTCAGGGTTGAGCTTGCGGAGGCAGAAGGGGCTGTCAGGACTGTCCGAAAGGGCCCTGGAGGAGTTCTCGCTGAGCAGCTCCGCGAGACGTCTCCTCCGGCGGAAATTGATGCGGAACTGATAGAGGAGGTTGCCGTCATAGAAGTGGTGCCGGCCGGCCACTGAGGAAAGAATGGGTGTGTGGGGAGGGAGCAGATTGAGGGCTGTGGTTCTTCCCATCCCACCCTCAAGAACGTGGGCAGAGATAGGATTCAGCAGTCTTCCGTCAGCAACCTGGGAGTTGGTGACAATTGTTCTCAGCGCGCGCTCTCTCTCTCACACACACAGACTGCAATAGCTCCTGGTCCATCTCTGGGGACAATCTGAAGTACTTGTGTTTACATTCAGGGTTCAGGATATCCAGATGGAATGCTTGCCTCCACATAAACATGCCCAGAAGGTTTATGTTCACAGCATCTCTGTCAGGTGCCTCAACCATCTGAGGTGAGGTGTGTATGTGTATGAGAGAGATGGGCTTCTAGGTGGTGGCACCCTCGTAATAGAATTTTCTCCCCACAATGGTTTGCTTGGTGCTGACTTTGTCATCTTTTTGGTATCAAGATTTGCTCTTAGTTCCCAGTTGTCGAAGCAATGATTCTTCAACACCAACTTCGTTGGACTGGTTGTTCGGATGCCTGATTATCATCTTCCAAAACAACCACTCTATTCCAAATTTAAAAATGGAAAGTGTAATGCTGGTGGTCAACAAAAGAGGTTTAAAGACTCTCTCAGGGCAAATCTAAAAAAAATGTAGCATAAACACCGACAATTGGGAAACAATGGCCTGTGAGCGCCCCAATTGGAGGACAGCCTTTACTAAAGGTGTCATGGGTTTTGAAGATGCTCAAACTCAGGACGAAAGGGAGGAACACGCTAAGAGGAAGGCACCCTTGGCAAATCCACTGTGATCAACTCCCACTCAGAAACCAATGTCCCCACTGTGGAAGGACGTGTGGATCCAGAATTGGCCTCCACAGTCACTTATGGACTCACTTTTAAAAATGTGTCCATGGAAGACAATCTTACTCGGCTACGAGAGATCGCCAAAGAAGAAGAAGTTCCTAATTGCGCATTTTTAAAATCAATTCTAACTTTGTGCTTTTATGTGCCTGCAAATCTCCCTTAGAAAAACATGTTTTGGAAAAGAAGGCTGGAACTTAACAAAGAATGGAAAATAACACTGCTTTTCTTAGCTACACTCTTTTGCACTCTGCCCCTTCTCTAGTCTTTGGTTCCTGTTGGCCATGCTGTCTTCCAGTTTCTAGCCAAGAGCCAGGATAGTTTCCCTTCCCCCTCCCAACTCCTCCTCATCTGACAGCTGCTGCTTTTCCAGTCTTTCCGCCCAACTTCTTATTCCTTCCTTCCATCTCTCATAGCCTCCAGTATGCCACTGATATCTCCAATGTATAGGGGAAGAACCTCAATCTGGCCACAACATCCTGCTTTGTATTCCTGATTCCTGTATTCCTCTTGTTCTAAGAGGAGGCTGGAGATCTTCCCCTGGGTGTATTCCACCATGTGTGTTGCTTTGGCCAGTTTAGAGAGTGCCAGCTTCTAGGCCAGCATTTCTCAACCTGTGGGTCCCCAGATGTTGTTGGACTACAACTCCCATCACCCCTAGCTAGCAAGGCCAGAGCTCAGGGATGATGGGAGTTGTAGTCCAACAACATCTGGGGACCCACACGTTGGGAACAACTGTTCTAGGTGATATGCTCTAGCCATTACACCGCACTGCTCTTTGGCGCTTCTGGCTATCCTAGGCATGTCCTTTGCCCCTAACCTGCCCAGCAGGTAACAACCCGATGCCCTCCTTTTTCTGCGATCTCCTTCTTCATACCATGCTGGATAATCCCATGTTCAAGGAGGACTTGGCAAAGCTCAGCGGCTTCTTTCCGGTTTGCTGCCTCTCCTTCCTGGACCAACCAGTCGATCATTTCACAGGCCAGAAAAGTCCTTTGGTACTTGACTGAGTTCTCCTCTCTGACTTTCAGGATCGAGTCCTCTACGCTGATCAGCCTAGGATCAAGGAAGCACATGGCAAAGGAACAAGGTGAGCAGATCAGCATATGCAGCTATTGCCATTTTAACGCTTGCTAATATTGTGTATTTTAATGAGGGTGAAAGAGGAGAGTGCAAAATAAGGTCTGAAGCTCAACATCAAAAAAAACTAAGATCATGGCCACGGGTCCCATCACCTCCTGGCAAATAGAAGGGGAAGAAATGGAGGCAGTGAGAGATTTTACTTTCTTGGGCTCCATGATCACTGCAGATGGCGACAGCAGTCACGAAATTAAAAGACGCCTGCTTCTTGGGAGAAAAGCAATGACAAACCTAGACAGCATCTTAAAAAGCAGAGACATCACCTTGCCGACAAAGGTTCATATAGTTAAAGCTATGGTTTTCCCAGTAGTGATGTATGGAAGTGAGAGCTGGGCCATAAAGAAGGCTGATCGCCAAAGAATCGATGCTTTTGAATTATGGTGCTGGAGGAGACTCTTGAGACTGCAAGAAGATCAAACCTCTCCATTCTTAATGAAATCAGCCCTGAGTGCTCACTGGAAGGACAGATCCTGAAGCTGAGTCTCCAATACTATGGCCACCTCATGAGAAGAGAGGATTCCCTGGAAAAGACCCTGATGTTGGGAAAGATGGAGGGCACAAGGAGAAGGGGACGACAGAGGACGAGATGGTTGGACAGTGTTCTCAAAGCTACCAACATGAGTATGAGCAAAGTGTGGGAGGCAGTGGAAGACAGAAGTGCCTGGCGTGCTCTTGTCCAGGGGGTCACGAAGAGTCGGACATGACTAAATGACTAAACAACAACAATATTGCGTAGGGTTGTTAAACATCCAAGCCATTCATTTCTCAAAGAAAAATGTGCTGGGAGTCAAGTTTATCTAGAAGCGGAAGCTGAGTCCAGAGGCACAGGTGCTTGTCACAGTTACCCAGCAATGGATGAGGGGAAGCCACTTTGCACATTCTCAGAGGCAAGGCTGCTCAGCATTATGTCAAACTAGATGGTTTTAGGAGGGACGTGGGTGGAGCTGTGGTGTAAACCACTGAGCCTAGGGCTTGCCAATCGGAAGGTCAGCGGTTCAAATCCCCGGTATGGGGTGAGCTCCCGTTGCTCAGTCCCAGCTCCTGCCAACCTAGCAGTTTGAAAGCACGTCAAAGTGCAAGTAGATAAATAGGTACCACTCCAGTGGGAAGGAAAATGGTGTTTCCGTGCACTGCTCTGGTTTCGTCAGAAGCGGCTTAGTCATGCTGGCCACATGACCTGGAAAAACTGTGGACAAACGCCTCTCCCTCGGCCTGTAAAGCGAGATGAGCACCACAACCCCAGAGTCGTTCGCGACTGGACTTAACTGTCAGGGGTCCTTTACCTTTACCTTTTAGATGGTTTTAAAAGAGGATTATACCAGTGGGTAGCTCAATTGGTTACAGCATGGTGCTGATAACACCAAGGTTGCAGGTTCAATCCTGCATGTCCCTGCCTTGCAGGGGTTGGGCTAGATGACCCCCACGGTCCCTTCCAACTGTACAATTCTATGATGCTAAGTTCTTAGAAGAAACAGCAGCTGATGGCTCCTAGTCAAGGTGGCTATGTTCTGCCTCCATAGCTGGAGGGATCGATGCTTCTGAATACAGTTGTTGGAAGCCATAGGAGGCAAGAGCGCTCTTATGCTTGAATTCTGCTTGTGGGTTTCCTACAGCTTAAAAAAAAAGGTAAAGGACCCCTGGATGGTTAAGTCCAGTCAAAGGCGACTATGGGGTTTCAGCGCTCATCTTGCTTTCAGGCCAAGGGAGCCGGTGTTTGTCTACAGACAACTTTCCAGGTCATGTGGCCAGCAGGACTAAACCGCTTCTGCCGCAACGGGACACCGTGACAGAAACCTTCCCGCCTCAGTGGTACCTATTGATCTACTTGCACTTTGATGTGCTTTCGAACTGCTAGGTTGGCAGAAGCTGGGACAGAGCAACCAGAGCTCATTCCGTCGTGGGGATTCAAACCGCCGACCTTCTGATCGGCAAGCCCAAGAGGCTCAGTGGTTTAGACCACAGCGCCATCCACGTCTTGGGTTTCCTACAAGCATTTGCTTGGCCACTGTGAGAACTGGATGATGGAATAGATGGGCCGTTGGCTCCAATGGGCTCTTCTTATGTTCTTACATTATGTCTGTAAGAGTGCAGCCGACATAACATAAGAAGGCATTTGAAACATAATATAAGAAGACATTTGAAACAGATCTCCTGGCTGTCTCCTCTTCTGTCTCATTCTGATCACAGGAATCAGCCATAAGCATTCTCCTGTCAGGAATTATCCATACGTCAAAAAGATTAAAGGTGAAATTCAATCTCGACTCGTACGATTTATGAAATCAAGCTGTTGACAAACACTCTCCGTCTCTGTAGAGGGAGGTGGCAGAAATTCTGACGGGCCTGTAATCACTGATTCCCGACAAGCGCTCAAAAATTCAGTCTCCAGCGCCCCAGTTTGAGCCTTTTTTAGCTGCAATAAAACTACTTTTTGTGTGCAGAAGAACTTCAATACCCCCATAGCCACAAGAGGGCGTGCTGGGCCTATGGAATATAACTAACAGCCGATTATATTCTCCCAAATTGCAGCGAAACAAAGCTTCTGCTCAGCTCTAGACTGTGGCTGTTTTATGGGAAGCATCCAAGCACAGACTAGGAATTTAGGTCTGTGCAATTAAAGTGGATTAAAGCACCCTGCCACCTTGTCACAACAAATCCATTTTTCCTTTTTAAATATGTGCTCTGTGAGGTTATGAATGTGACGGGGAATTGCTCTGAACGGTATGGGATGAAGGAATAATGAATGGAATGATGTATGTGCACAAGCAAATCAGGAGAAATGCTCATTGCAGTATAATCTCCCTGCAGGCAACTCAGAGGGAATGCAAAATAAAAACAGACATAGGGAGCATTCAGATGTGGGGGTTATTTCATTTGTTGTTGTTGTTGTTGTTTAGTCGTTTAGTCGTTTAGTCATGTCCGACTTTTCGTGACCCCATGGACCAGAGCATGCCAGGCACTCCTGTCTTCCACTGCCTCCCGCAGTTTGGTCAAACTCATGCTGGTAGCTTCGAGAACACTGTCCACCCATCTCATCCTCTGTCGTCCCCTTCTCCTTGTACCCTCCATCTTTCCCAACATCAGGGACTCCAGGGAGTCTTCTCTTCTCATGAGGTGGCCAACGTATTGGAGCCTCAACTTCACGATCTGTTCTTCCAGTGAGCACTCAGGGCTGATTTCCTTCAGAATGGAGAGGTTTGATCTTCTTGCAGTCATTGGGACTCTCAAGAGTCTCCTCCAGCACCATAATTCAAAAGCATCAATTCTTTGGCGATCAGCCTTCTTTATGGTCCAGCTCTCACTTCCATACATCACTACTGGGAAAACCATAGCTTTAACTATACGGACCTTTGTTGGCAAGGAGGTTATTGCATTAGTTTTCCTTATTATAAGGCTAGCCACTATTATCTCAGATTCTCACATTCCTTTTACACTGCTTTAAGGAACACTGATATACTGCCATGCTGTGCTCATTTTTGAATGGCGGGAGAGAACTGCGTGCCAAAAGCACCTGAAATGTCGCCGTGCAAAATTAGAGCAAAACGTCTGCGACTTTCTGGGCTAAGGAGTTTGCAAACGGCTTTTCTTCCGGAAGCAAAGGACATGGAAAAGTGTGCTAAGCTTCTTCCGGGTTCCACTAGTTTTCCAGAAGTTGCTCTTATGTTGCATGAATGATCACGTGAAACTTGGAAATTATCAGGCAAGGAAACATTGTGAAAATAAAGTGCTGTCTGAAGGCAGCCAGAGTCTAACCTTTGCTTTGTGCAAGCGAATCAGGATGAATGCCCAATAAGCAGGCAGGAAGTTGGGGACCTTTATTCAAAGAAACAAGGTAGCTCAGGAGGCTAGGCCTAGAAAACACAGCAACTCTTCTTGGTAGAACTTGCCCCTATGAAGGTTCACAGTTGCCCAAGTCTCCTTCTCCCCTGGGTCCTTCCCAAGCAATCTGAGACGCTGTCATTGAGCAGCACTTTTCATACCTCTTCTGGTTCTGAGAGACCAGGGGTGTGGGGTGTGGGGAGCTTGTTGCAGTGCAGAAAGCAGTCTATAGATATTCTAATTAATTGATTAAAATATTGTTATAGACTGGGGGACACTCCCCCCACAAAAAAACCCTAGAAATGAATAAACACTAGGATTTTTATTAACTGGGATATGGATTAAAGTACAAGCTGCAGAGATGTGCCAGGCAGGGAATTCCTGGGCTGGCTTACGCAAACCAGCCTGTCTGGCATAGTGAAGAGCAAACCTGTTAATGTGGCAAAAGGTGTTGATGGGCTATTGAGGGGGGGGAATATTTGGGCCTGGGGACTGAGATGTTACCAACGTGATGGGGTGTATGGTTGAGGGGAGAGGAAAAGAGTTTCTGGGAGGAAGAAGCAGGAAGAAGAGTTGAGATGGCTGGGGAAACCCAGCCAGATGGGCAGGATATAAATAAATTATTATTATTATTATTATTATTATTATTATTATTATTATTATTATATCCATCTTTAGGGGAGGCTGGCTGCAGGGCTGGCTATAGAGATGCCTTGGGCTCCAGGGTTGCACTGCTATGGAGAATAATAATAATAATAATAATAATAATAATAATAATAATAATAATAAATTATTTCTATCCCACCCATCTCTTCCAACAAAAGATTAAAAATACAAGCTCCCCTTGAAAGGACTATACGCTGTAAGATCTGAGCTCCCTCCAAGTAGACTGAAGGTGTAAAGTAAAGGGAAAGGGACCCCTGACTGTTAGGTCCAGTCGCGGACGACTCTGGGGTTGCGGCGCTCATCTCGCTTTACTGGCCAAGGGAGCCGGCGTACAGCTTCCGGGTCATGTGGCCAGCATGACTAAGCCGCTTCTGGCTTAAATAAACCATATTTCTTAAAGCCATAACAGTCTCTGCCGCGATTTCAATTCTGCAAAGGAGCACAGACCCTCTGTGAGGGCCTGAGATCCCACGGGGCTTTTGCCACCGCTCGGCAGAGAGAGGGGCAGGCACCTGACTCATAGCTTTTCCCTTTTCTTGCAAAGAATCCTATTCAGAATAAGGAAATTTCCTTTTAAAAAAGGGAAATGTTGACAGCTATGACCTGACTTTTGTAACAATATGAAAACTCCGAACAAGTGGCAGGCAGAGAAACAGTGGCGGCACCCTTGAGAGCATGAACAGCAAAGGAAGATAACAGACTGTACAGTGGTACCTCGGGTTAAGTACTTAATTTGTTCCGGAGGTCCGTACTTAATTTGAAACTGTTCTTAACCTGAAGCACCACTTTAGCTAATGGGGCCTCCTGCTGCTGCTGCGCCGCTGGAGCACAATTTCTGTTCTCATCCTGAAGCAAAGTTCTTAACCTGAAGCACTATTTCTGGGTTAGGAGCGTCTGTAACCTGAAGCGTATGTAACCCGAGGTACCACTGTACTGCCAAAAAGCCTTATGCCCCGTGATCCTGGACAAAGGGACTCCACGTACGTCTCATAGAGGCTCTGGCCCCTCATGAACACCTTCACGTCTTTGTTGAGAGGAAAGGTCCCGTCGTCCTTGCGGAAGCGATACAGCAGCTTGGCGTCCTTGTAGTCGAAATGTTCATCGCACACTGAAAGGAGTTCAAGGCAAAGATCAGCAACCTCTGACATGTAATTTATGTTTTCTGTCCAAGCCCATGAAGGCTAGCATAACACAGATGGGGGGGGGGAACCTCAAGGTTACTATGAAACATTTCTGCCCTTCGCTTCTTTGCAAAATCAGGTTTGCCACCAACTATCTGTAGCCAAATATCGCCACTTCCCGTGTTGAAAGGCCAGATCATATTGAATATTGCAAAAGCCGACTCCTAGAGGCAGTGGCGTAGCATGGGGGGTGCAGGGGGGGCCGGCCGCACCGGGCGCAACATCTGGGGGTTAGGGTTAGGGGGCGCAAATCCACGGGTTAGGGGGCGCAAATTACTTGCCTTGCCCCGGGTGCTGACAACCCACGCTACGCCACTGCCTAGAGGAAGGGAGTCCCGCAGAACTGGACCCAATAAAGAGAGATGCCCAGTGTCCTATCAGCCAAGGTGGTCAAGGCATTGGTCCTCTGAGGAAACCACATTTTACAGGTATGGACCAACTGCAGCGTGTCCAGAGGATGCTGCCCAGAATAGTGAGGGGTTTCAGAAATCAAGTCCTAGAATCATAGAATTGTGGAGTTGGAAGGTACCCCAAACTTCATCTAGTCCAGCCCCCTGCAATGCAGGAATATCAGCTAAAGCAGCCATGACAAATGGCCACCCAGCCTCTGCTTTAAAACCTCCAATGTAGGAGAGTCCCAGTGAAGTCCATTCCATTGTCAAACCGCTCTGTCAGAAAACTCTTCCTGATGTTGAGCCGGGATCTCCTTTCTTGTAACTTGAATCTATTAGTTTGAGTCCTATCCTCCAGAGCAGGAGAAAAGATGCTTGCTCCTTCTTCCACGTGACAGCCCTTGAGATATTGGAAGATGAAATGTTTCAACAAGAATAACCTTGTGAAGTGAAAGGGTAAGAAAGAGGGATTTATATCTAGATGCTAGGATAGAGATGATAAGGAAAATAGGAAGACACAATGAGAGATAAAGGAGGTTCTGTGGGATTGGTGGTAGTCAATGTTTGTTTTTCTTTTTAGTGTTTACATTATTAACTTGTAAGATATGGATTTTTGTGTGTGTTTTTGAACGTTGGTTTTTGTGTTTTGTGTATTGTTATTTTTCGATATTTTTCGTGTTGTTGTTGTGTGGAAAATACTTGTTATGCACTGAAGTTCTCACCCTGGGCCAGGAGGCGGATACTGTAGATAGTTTTCACTCAGGTCCACATATGCAGATCAGGGATTGAAAGTGACGTTCAGTGATTGGATAGTTACAGAAAGTGGTTACTGTTGCGTTGTAGTGGAGCTCTATATAAGCAGGCTGGCTGAACCCCATTTAGTTCAGTTCTGTTCTGGCTTGTGAATAAACAAGAGCTGTTTGAAGAATCGCTGTGTCGTCTGATATGTTCACCCACAACTTAACAATACTAATGAAATTTATAATAAATTGGGGGGGGGGAGGAAATAAATAAAGGTTTGGTAACTTTAAAAGAAAAAAGAAATGTTTCAAAAAGCTGAGGAAGCTTACCCAGGAAAAGAAGAGAAGGCTAAGAGGAGACCTGGCAAGCACTATCACAGAGAAGATGTAGCAGAGTTGCTCTTCATTGCTGCAGAAGGCAGGACTAGAACCACTGTATGCAAACTGCTGGAAAGGCGGTTTTTTGGTGGAATGACGGGATAAAGTTTTGAATGGCAAGAGCTGCTTGATGTTGGAACAGACAGCCGTGGGAGGTGATGAGCTCTCCATCGCTGAAGGTCTTTAAGCAGAGGCAGGGCCCAATTGTACAGCCTCACAGGAGCCATAAATTTGTGCCCTAAAATAGTTAAGGTTTCATGCAATTTAGATAATGTTTCATAAAAGTATTTCCACACTACGGTATAAAATATCAAACACTATGGACCACTATGGACCATCTCGAAGCTACAAACATGAGACTGACCAAACTGCGGGAGGCAGTGAAAGACAGGAGTGCCTGGTGTGCTCTGGTCCATGGGGTCACGAAGAGTCGGTCACGACTAAACAACAACAACAACATGGACCACAATACAAATATCGTATTTTTTGCTCTATAAGACGCACCAGACCACAAGACGCATCTAGTTTTTGGAGGAGGAAAACAAGGAAAAAAATATTCTGAATCCCAGAAGCCAGAACAGCAAGAGGGGTCACTGCACAGTGAAAGCAGCAATCCCTCTTGCTGTTCTGGCTTCTGGGATAGCTGCACAGCCTGCATTCGCTCCATAAGACGCACACACATTTCCCCTTACTTTTTAGGAGGGAAAAGTGAGTCTTATAGAGCAAAAAATACGGTAATTATGAAAATGATCGTTTTACTGAATGCACCAATCACAAAACTTTAGTGTACACAGAATTGTGTGCTGTAATCAAATTGAGTATTTAGATTAATTCTCTTGGAGACTTCCGGGTCAGCGCCATCGGCAATGGCGGAATTCCTCTGACTCAGAGGAACCCGCTCCGCGAAAATCGGGTCTTGCCGCGGCGGCGAAGGCGGAGACCCTTTAAAAATCCCAGGCAGAGGAAGCCTGGGAACGTGCGATTTGGCTGACACCAGGAGCGCCTCCCCTACTCGCAGGGAAACCCCTTTTTTGGGGATCCGAAGCGACGTGGGGTGAGCAGCGCGGTGTCTTGAATCGACCGCTATTCTTACGGAGTGAAGCCGCACAGCCGTTGCCGGAGAGCGCTGACTTTTTCCTGTGGACAATTGGACTCTAAACAAGTACCCGTGAGTAGAACGGAAAATTGGATTAAGAAACACTTTAATTTGGCATTGAAGCTGGAAGGTCTAAACAGGAAGTCTGCCTCCCGCTTTTTGTATATAGACTGAAGCAAAAATTGTGCAAGCCAAAGTCTGGAGAGTTGTATATAAAGATCTAAATTTCCCTCATTTTTAACCATCAAAACCCCTCTTGGAAGCAGGGGAAAAGAGGGGGAATTTGGATTGTTTAAGCCTGCGGAGAGAGGATAAAGAAAGATAAATTTCCACCGTCTCAAACCTGGGAACGGGGTGTCAGAGACAGAAACCTTTGGGGAAGCCCATCAACTGTGAATGGAATGTTTTTCGACAGATAGTTAAAGAAGAGAAACAAATTGATTCCAAAGTTACCTTTTGCACTTAAAAGAAACGAAATTTGAAAAATGAAAGTAACTTTTTTTTTGCTGGACTTGCCTTCAAAAGATGGATACAAATGGAAATTGTTCCCTCTAGAGGGAGCTTGTTAAATTGTTGCTGGAGTCGGTCTGGGGATTTCACAGCTGTGAAGATTAGGATCGTGAGACCAGACTCTGACCTTGAACAAAAATGGATATAGAAGAAGTTTTGGTGCTTGCTTTTTGCAAGACAAACGCTTTGCTGGAGCAGATGCATGAGAAGATGAATCTGATGACTGTTGCAATTCAAAATTTTGGACAAACATTGAATTCTTATATAGAATCCACTCAGGACCCAACCCAGGAACCTGTTTTGACAGGGCAAGTGCAAATGCAGAAGACAATGGAGGAGGTTGCTGTTGAACCTCAAGCAACACAAATGGATAGAACCGAGGTTCTGCAGGAGCATAAGCCACTGTTTTTGAAGATTGAACCTGGAGTGGGTCAGGGGGGGTCTGGAGTTGTGGGGGTCCTTAATTTTGGAGGGACTTTGAAACATGCATTTAAATATTTTCTGGACTACCCGGTTGACTGTGGGGAATGGGACTGTGGGGAATGGGCTGATCTGATGAGGGGAGAGGGAGATATTTTTGGGTTGGAGTTTCCCCGAGACCTACTCCTCAATGAGAAAGGAAAGAAATTAAGAAAGAGACTAATAAAAGACAAGGCAAAGGGCTGGTATAAACAAGAAGAAGAACTGCAGAAGGGACATGGAAAAGACTTAAGAGCCTCGGACATAAGGCTACCAGGTTGATGGACTAGATGGAAAAGACAGTAAGGTCTGACATAACCCGGGACCAGGAAGAAGGGACGTTGGATGAAGATTGGAAGAAAGTTTTAAAAATTTATTTTGGGAATTAGGGTAAAATCTATTTTGGGAATTAGGAAAAATGGTGGAATGAAATTATTTGGCTTTAGCAGAAATGATATTAGGAGATATGTACAAATTAGTATTAAGTTCTAGGATTTAAGGTATTTTATCGTAAGATAAGGTTAAAATAAATTAAGGTAAATTGAATGATAGAATATTCTGAAGGATGAAAAGGATTTGTTGAGTTAATTGATAGGCTAGACTGTTAAGATAAATTATCCAATAAAAATTGAGAAAGATGGAAAGAATTTGCTGAAACAAATAATTAAATTAGAATACAAAAAGGGAGGTGTGAGGAGGTCGATGAAACAAGTAAATGAAAGACAAAGAGATGGAATATTGGATGTGTGTTTCATTTTTTCTCTTTTTATTGTTATTGCTGTATTTTTCTTTCTATTTTTACTTTTTTTCTTTTTCTATCTATTTTTTTTAATATATATTGTAATGTATATGTTGTTAACTTTTTTGCTGTTTGTTTTTTGTTTCTCTTTTTTTGTAATATTTAAACTCTTAATAAATGTTATTTTTTTTAAAAAAAAATAGATTAATTCTCTTGCAGGGAGTGGGAATTGATGATGTGTGGCCACATTTCTACCGGGAAACAATGATTATGATCAAGCTCATTCCATTAAGATGATTACTGCCCCTTACTTACAGGCAGACTCAAAAGAAAATGACTCTGCCTGGCCAATCAAAATGACACAACTCAAGAAAAGCCCTTGTGAGCTAAGGAAAGGAAAGTCAAACACAGCAAAAAACGACAGCCTACCATTGCACATTTTGCAGGGGATTATCATGGTGTGATGACGTCACCGATAAGCAGGCCAAAAGGTTCTGTTTCTTGACAACGTTCTTTTATTTAATTAAAAGTCTTGGGATTCTTTTGAAACTGCCCGCAGGCTGTGAAAAATTAATAGCAGCTTGCAGGGAGGGGATTCAGATTTGAATGTTAATAATTAACCCAGAACTAATTGCAACTGCAATATAGCACCACAGCAAAGTTTAATTTAATTCAAGGTATGAAAGTCTTTCCCCCAGGCAGCAGACGGTAATGAGCAGAATGTTTGCCTTGCTATATAATAATTCAGGCAGAGTCAAAATGTTACTCCTTTGGTTGATAGAGTCTCCCATATCAAAGCTCTTATCTTACTATTGACCCAAATGAGGGCACAACATCTTCAAACTAGCGTCAATTAGAGAAGCCACGGATTTCTGTGATTTTCCATTCTGATTATGAAACCCACACATTTTCCTGTTGCTGACAGGGTTCCCAAATAGACGGTGGCCAGATGTGCAATTAAGCCAATTGCGCAGACCATGCTTATTCAGATTCAGACCTGCATCATAATGCTCACAGCAATTTTGATGCTTTTGAATTGGAAATGTGATGGGCAATGAATCCTTTTCTATAAATAAATAGGCATGTGATACGCAGCTACGATTTGGATCTGCATTGCAGAAAACATTGTATATGCCTCTCTGTTCAAGTCCTTGAATTTTGGGGTGCAGGAGTTAAGCAAACGGGGCGTTAATGAAACCCACAAGCCTCAACTCTCCACCCCACTCCCCCAGACGGAGTCACACCATGGTCTCTCTGTAGCGCCGCTATAAAAACAGTAGCTAAGGGGGCAATCGTGAAAGGGAAGCGGACCAGGCTCCCTTTGACCCGGCTGGAATTCAAGCAACTGCATCCGTTGCCCAACATGCAAGATAATCCACAGAAAGGAAGATTTTGCACATCTCTAGCCAGCACCAGCAATCAGCTCATATGTGCGGTGCTTCGAGACACATTCTGATCCACAGGCAAGCAAAGATGCTTTGAAATGTGAGGCCTGTGTCAAGCATACTTGACACATTTCGCATTTAAGTCAGGCCCAGCTCACTAGCTTGTAGAACCTGGCTAGTTTGATCAAATCAAAGCTCTTTGTAACACCTCAGCTCCCCACCAAGTAAATTAAGAAGACCTTTGCTAAGTCGGAGCTGCGAGGTAGTCCTAGGCAGGGCCGGATTTAGGTATGACGAGGCTCTGCTTTTTCTTAAGATATCCCTATTTACACTGGAGAAATGTTGGAAGAAATGGAGTTAAGCGAAATCCTGAACCAAGGAGATAAGAAACAACGCAACCTTTAGAAGACATCTGAAGGCAGCCCTGTGTATGGAAGCTTTTTAATTTTTTATTATGTTATCATTTATGTTGGAAGCCGCCCTGAGTGGCTGGGGCAACCCAGTCAGATGGGTGGGGTATAAATAATAAAATTATGCTGATGATGGAATAGGATGTCCCTGTTTTCACTAGAGAAATGTTGGAGGGTATGCTGAAGCACGTGCCCTGTTTTTTTTCCCCTAAGCTCAATTTATTTGTTTTTCTGAGGGTCCATCAATGTTGCCCTCAATCTCTGCAGGATGGAATTTCAGGTGGGCACATACATGCCACGTTAATGTGGAAATTCCCCAACCTGGCATCCCAGATTGGCATGAAGTTCTCCTTTCCCTGCCCCCCCCCCCATCCAAGGTTCCCTGTGCAAGTCAAAACTTGTACCAAGGCTCGCCTCAGACTTTCTGCAAAAATCACACCGGCAGCCTCGGTATATTTTGACTGTTGACAACTCCAGGCTGCAAGCGAGACAGACACAGACTCGAGCCTTGTGTAGCCATGCCAGAGGAATGATGCCCAGAGGGGGCTTTGCCAGATAAACCTGAAAGGGGAACATTCATCCAGCAGCAGAGTCCCCGCAATGCCTCACGTGAACACCACCCTCTTCTCAATGGCAGGCTTCATCAGGGTGGACTTTGCTGGAGAACCCAAGCCACACCCCTTCTGTCAAGAATGCCGAGCCGCTCTTGGGCAAAGTTCTACCATGAAAATGAAAATGAAAAAGCCTTCGTGTATTCATGCCCCGCGTTCCATCCTTGGTTCATAGCTTACTCCCTTAACTGCTAGAAGACACCAGTTTGCATAGGTGCCAACTCCCTGGGGCCCCCGTGCCCATGCACCCACAAATTTCCCTATGGAGGAGCCAGGCATCCACAAATTTTGGTGCCAACTTGGCTTCACGACTGTGAGTGCCAGGGGCCGTGGGTGCCCTGCAGTGTGCATGGCCCTGGCACAGAAATTTGTGGGTGCCCGGCCCCTTCATGGGGAAATTTGTGGGTGCTTGGGCACCCAGGAAGTTGGCACCTAGGGCCATGGCCATGCATGCTGTGTGGCACCCACGGTTGTGGGGCCAAGCTGGCATTCCTGCCAGCTTGCTACAGTACGCAGTAATAGATCATCAGCTTATACTGCTGCTGCATCTCTCTCTGTCTTTTATACATAGCAATAATGAGCAAAGCAATTAAGACGGAGGCCTTCGGAGCTGAAGGTTAGATTACTCTTTCTGCTGGAAATTGTATTGTACATAGCAGCCCTTGAATTTAAAGCTATGAATACTCTGGAACCCAAGCTAATGCATGCTCCAGCATTCCTCTGTAACCTTCTACTGCACTTTGCTTATCAGGGACTAGTCACTAGTCAATGTGCTATGCTTTGTGACAATGCATCTGTTAGGAGAATCCATGTGGCAGCATGTTTAGATTGCTGTTGTAGTATAAACACTGACAACTGGGAAACACTGGCCTGCGAGTGCTCCACTTGGAGAACAGCCTTTACCAAAGGTGTCATGGGTTTTGAAGACGCTCGAACTCAGGACGAAAGGGAGGAACATGCTAAGAGGAAGGCACGCTTGGCAAACCCTCACCGTGATCAACTCCCGCCCAGAAACCTATGTCGCCACTGTGGAAGGACGTGTGGATCCAGAATTGGCCTCCACAGTCACTTACAGACTCACTGTTAAGACAGTGTTTATGGAAGACAATCTTACTTGGCTACGATAGAAGAAGAAAAAGAAGAAGAAGAAGAAGAAGAAGAAGAGGAGGAGGAGGAGGAGGAGGAGGAGGAGGAGGAGGAGGAGGAGATTGCCAGTAGGGGAGACCTAATCTCAAATTCCTACTCGTGCAGTTTGCTGAGTTACCATGGATAAGTGTGTACTAGCACTCAACCAACCATTCTACACAGTCATTGTGATGATGGGCATATCTAGCTCATAGTCCAAGTAGATCCACTGAAATCAGTCACGATGACTAAATTGTCTCCACCACTTTCAATGGGTCTGCTCCAAGTATGAAGTCAGCTAGATACTTCCCCATGAGAGAAAGTGGGAGAGCTGTGGAGGCCACCACCATCTTATTGGAGGAAGATAATTGCTGAGATGTCCTTGAATCCTCCTCCAAAATGTGTGTGCTCAAAGACCCACCATCCTGGAAGCCAGCAAAGCAGAATCAGCAAAGGAAAGGCTCTCTTGAAGCAATAATCTGTGATCCAAAGGCCAAACCTATTTGGTCCAAACAATTAGAAAGCCACCGTTCTTCCACTTAAACAGTGGCTTTCTAATTGTTTGGACTGAAGAGGCTTTTGGATCACAGATTATTGGTTCTAGAGAGCCTTTCAGTGGCAGGTTCCCAAATGGACTTAAAGTTTGTTTAAAGAGTTAACTTGGGCCAGGAATATTACCGTATTTTTTCCGCTACAAGACGCACCTGACCATAAGACGCACCTAGTTTTTAGAGGGGGAATGCAAGAAAAAAATATTCTTTAAAGGGAGCGCTGAGCAGAGCCTGTATGCATCCCAGGCTCTGCTCAGCGCTCCCTTTCACTGACGGGCTGCCCTTCTCCCTCCTCAGGGAAAAGCTGCCACATGCTCCACGCGGCTCGTGAAAGGGTGCGCAGCTCTTGCGGGCTTTTCCGGGAGGTGGGGGAAGGGACAGAGGGGCTAAGCCAGAACAGCAAGAGGGAGCACTGCGCAGCGATCCCTCTCACTGTTCTGGCTTCTGGGATAGCTGTGCAGCCTGCATTCGCTCCATAAGACGCACACACATTTCCCCTTACTTTTTAGGAGGGAAAAAAGTGCGTCTTATAGAGCGAAAAATACGGTAATTCATTTCCACAAGATCTCTGATCCTCAGGTGCAGCTGTTTCAAGGCACCAAATTGAACAGCCACAGGGGAGTGTGCACATGCACTTGAGAAGAGAAGTGGAATCAGAACTGAGAAATGCACAAACCGTGATGGATAATATAATGGTCCATGAGCTTTTGCATCAGCCGGATGCCTGTTTCTCGGTCTGGTGCTTCTTTGTGGTCAATCAACCAATCGGTGAGCTCCTTGGCCACAAAGCAATTGGGGTAGGTGCGGAGGTGGTAGCGCCTGTCCTTAATAAGCTTGCCATCGTGGAGTCGAAGCCTGGAAGGGAAACAGAAAACAGGTCAAGAGCTGGATATGGAGAAATGTAAGCTCCTTTGCTTAGTCAGGAATAATCAGATGTGCAAATATAAGATGGGGACACCTGGCTTGACAGCAGGACATATGAAAAGGATCTAGGAGTCTTAGTAGACCACAAACTTAACATGAGTCAACAGTGTGATGCAACAGCAAACAAAAGCCAATGCTATTCTAGGCTGCATCAACAGACGTATAGTGTCCACATGAAGGGAAGTAATAATGCCACTCTATTCTGCCTTGGTCAGCCAACACCTTGAATACTGTGCCCAGTTTGGGGCATCACAATTTAAGGATACTGACAAGCTGGAACATGTGCAGAGGAGGGCAACCTAGGGGATCAAAGATCTGGAAACCAAGCCTTATGAAGAACAGTGGAGGGAATTGGGTTTTGCCTGGAGAAGACAGATGTGTGATAGCCACCTTCAGATATCTAAAGGGCTGTCACATGGAAGAGGGAGCAAGCTTGTTGTCTGCTGAGCCAGAGGGCAGGAACCAAATCAATGGATCCCAATCACAAGAAAGGTGATTCTGATTAAACATTAGGAAGAACTTTCTGATGGTAGGAGCTGTTTGATGGTGGACTGGACTGCTTCAGAAGGTGGTGGGTTTTTAACCCACTGGAGAGTTTTTAAACAGAGGTGGGATGGTGCCAGGCTTCAGGGAATCGACTTCCTCTTCCCTTTTGCAGTAGATAAGCAGAACAAAGAGAAAGGAGTCTTAGAACCTTAACGACCACAGCGAAAGAACAAAGAATCCATTTCCTAGGAATGAAGTTGCTCCCAATTAAGGTTTTCACCCACTTCCTCCCTAGTCACCCACGTTTCTACCACGTCTTGCAACCTGATCTCGTAACCACTGTGCTTTCTTTGCTGTCACCTTATCTGCTCTTCTTGACCTTGGGCTGAGCAGATGAATGCTTTCCAGAGACAGTGAGTCTTAACTCTCTCTCCCCCAGTGCTTCTTCTCCATCCAGTATTTCCCAGCTTCTGCCTTCTGAACCATGTCCCTCTGCAAACCATCGTTCCAAATCTATACTGTCCTGCTCCTGGGAAGATTCAGGAGGAGGCTCCCACCATTCCTCCTCAGTACAGCCCTCCTCAGCAGAGTCCCTGACAGATGGCCAGCTGTCTTGGATTCTTTAGCTGAGATTCCTTCACTGCAGGGGGTTGGACTAGATGACCCTCGGAGCCCATTCCAACTCTCCAATGCCAGGATTCTACGGTGGAAGTTGGAATATGACGTTTCTGCACTTGAAATCTGAGCGGCAATGTCCTTTTGCTAGCTGCTGTGTTAACCCTGGTGGAAACACGTCTGACAGGTCTTTGTTATGATCCCCTCTCCGGGACTCAATTAGTTCTGGCAATCACTAGTGTTGACGGAGGCTTCATATCAAGGTCAACTGTGCAGAAAAAAACTATTTTGGCGGTTTCCAAAGGCCGTTCCCCTCCTCCTAACACTTTTCTTGACATTCATCACTGCACTAAACGTTCCTTCCTGACTTGCACCACTTGCTCAAGGCCTACCCGGTTCTTACCGCCGTTTATTTACTGAGTTTATTTAGAACACTGACAGATCGCTTTGCCAGTAAATGTTCTCAGACTGATGTACAAAGGCAACAGGAGGAAGACATCGCAAGGAAATCAAACGCTCACAATTATAGCGCGGTTTTAAAAAACAGCCGTAAGCCAAGCAGAACCTCAGAGCAGCTCAGAAGACTGAATGACAGAAGAACAACAGGTTTTAACTCTCCCTTCTGAGGATGAGAAAGGGGTCACACATCTCCCCATAAAAGGCTTTTCCAAAGCTCTGGGGGTGGAACTGAAAGCTCATGCTCCTTACAGAGGCCAACCTGTTACAAATTACAAGGAAAGAGATCCCAATTAAACATTAGGAAGAAGAAGCATTTGGCAGTGGAATAGGCTACGACAGAAGATGGCAGAATCGCCTTCATGGGAGGTTTTTAAATAATAATAATGATAATATTTTTTTATTTATACCCCGCCCTTCCCGGTTCAGAAAACCATGCTCAGGGCGGCTAACAATAAGACACTTCATTGATGCAACAAAAAACAGCATAAAATACAGTATAAAATGTGAATAACAATAAATTCAGAATTCAAAAATCAACTTAGGGGGGAAATCCATCCAATAAACATTAGATGATCACCAGGGCTAGCTGGCTAAATTAGTCCTATTTGGGCCAGCAAGGAGACCAGGGGAGAATTAGCTGTGGGATCCCAGAGTGGGCAATCTTCATAAAAAGGGAAGTGGGAAGGAAGGGGAATAAAAGATCAGGCTAAGTTCAAATTGAAGGCCAGGCGGAATAGCTCTGTCTTACAGGCCCTGCGGAAGGAAGTTAAATCCTGCAGGGCCCTGGTCTCATGGGACAGAGCATTCCACCAGGTGGGAGCCATCACTGAGAAGGCCCTGGCCCTGGTGGAGGATAATCTGACTTCCTTAGGGCCCGGGACCTCTAAACTATGATTAT
The DNA here is from genome assembly GCF_964270895.1 of Podarcis filfolensis. Taxonomy (NCBI): domain Eukaryota; kingdom Metazoa; phylum Chordata; class Lepidosauria; order Squamata; family Lacertidae; genus Podarcis; species Podarcis filfolensis. The sequence goes on along the minus strand of NC_139609.1, from coordinate 91,442,598 downwards.
TCATGGACCTTAAGGTCCTCTGCGGGACATACCAGGAGAGGCGGTCCCGTAAATACGAGGGCCCTAAGCCACAAATACAGGTTGTATCCAAATTCAGGTTGGATGGCACTCTGTTATGGATGCTTTAGTTGAGAGTCCTGTGTTGCGGAGGGTTGGACTAGATGACCCTCAGGGTCCCTTCCAACTATACAGTTCTATTGCTCCCCATCTCAAAATCAAATCAAATCCTTCTTGTAACCCAGATCTGTCCCAAGCCTTAAACTCTTCATTTTCCCCGATGAGTTTTTGAAAACTTGCCACACTTATGTGACATTTTGAGTAGTTCTCCACTACCTAGCTGTGGATTTTGGAGGGTTTTTTCTTTTCTTTTTACACATTGCTCCTTTTGCTTTATTGAATCCATCTGCCAGTTGCCAACGCCTTCTTTGCCCTGCTGCAATCCAGTACGTTTTCCAGGCTTGACGCAAGTCCTCAGCTTCAAAAGCACCTCTAAACACATCAGAGCCAAATTTACCTCTCTCTGCATGTGTTTATGAAGCCATGACCATGGGGAAGGGGGCACAGAAGTGGAATCTATTAGATACGTCTCGCAGAGCCTCTCAAAACCCCGGAACCTAGATTAAAATAGCGTAGGCAATGGCGTAACGTTGTCAAGGTCACTAGGAGAACAGAACTACCCTTGACAATCTTATTCACAGGCAAAGTCTCAGTGCATTAAGCAAATATCACAAGATATCCGATACCAGAAAAACAGCCCGTAGTGCTCTTTCAAATATTGTTTTTGTTTAAACAAAGGAAGACTGTGCACCCAGCAAAACACCGCTGTGCTCTCAGAGCAAAGTGTGAGGACAAGTTATTCCTGACAACTCTCTGGGCCTTCACTCCATTTCCAGGCCTCATGTTCATGGTTCACTGTCTGTGTGTGCACACATGCTTGCACATTTGCACATAGGCCCCATCTCCACTTCATATTTAAAGCAGTATCATACCACTTCTTGGGAGAAAAGCGATGACAAACCTAGACAGTGTCTTAAAAAGTAGAGACATCACCTTGCCGACAAAGGTCCGTATCGTTTTTGAATGTCTTATGTAGATTTTTTCAATTCCGTTGTTCTGTACGGGACAATGACAATAAAGATTATCGTATCGTGTCATAAAGCTATGGCTTTCCCGGTAGTGATGTATGGAAGTGAGAGCTGGACCACAAAGAAGGCTGACTGCCGAAGAATTGTTGCTTTTGATTATGGTGCTGGAGGAGACACTTGAGAGTCCCATGGACAGCAAGAAGATCAAACCTATCCATTCTTAAGGAAATCAGCCCTGAGTGCTCACTGGAAGGACAGATCCTGAAACTGAGGCTCCAATACTTTGGTCACCTCATGAGAAGAGAAGACTCCCTAAAAAAGACCCTGATGTTGGGAAAGATGGAGGACACAAGGAGAAGGGGACGACAGAGGACGAGATGGTTGGACAGTGTTCTCAAAGCTACCAGCATGAGTTTGACCAAACTGCAGGAGGCAGTGGAAGACAGGAGTGCCTGGCGTGCTCTGGTCCATGGGGTCACGAAGAGTCGGACACGACTAAACAACAACCACCACCACTTTAAACAGTCATGGCTTCCCAAGAAGAATCCTGGGAGGTGTAGTTTGTTAAGGGTGCTGAGATTTTATTGGGGGCAACAGGAAAGCTCCTCCCCACATCACTGATCACATGGTGGGGCGCGCACACACTATCTGAATGGCAATGTCCAACAACTTTCGAAGGCGCAGCCCCCTTGAATATTATATTGCAAGTCCCTAGGAGTCAGATCCCATGATTCCCATCACAGAGCCAAAATTCCCAGAGTTCCCTGGGAAGAGGGATTGATTGCTAAAACATCTATCAGTTATCCCTCTCCAACATCAGAGAGGCCGATCTGAGTGGCTTCTCAGTCAGTATAGCCTGAGACTCTTAATCTCTGGGTCGTTGGGCAAAAGATTCCGGCATTGCAAGGGGCTGGACTAGATGACCCTCGGCTCCCTTCCAACACTACAATTCCATGATGCTATAATCACACATACCCCTGCCACAACAGAAATCTGATGTCACGGCCCAGCCAAAGTTGATAATTAACTGTTGGTGTTCTCTGCTAGCCCTTATATGAGTGTTTAACCTTAATCATGTGATTAAGGTATTCAGCTGAAAATCTCCATTTTGAAAGGGAGTTGCCTTGGTTTTTTTGTTCCCAGGAGGTCAGAGAAAGATGTGATAATGATGCCTCTCTAGGAGTGCAAGGCCTTAGGCTGGGTGCAGGCTTATGCAAGCTATGGGAGAGACTGAGTTTGCTGTGATGGCAACTACGCTATAAATTTTAAAAAAAAGAACCTATGCTTGAATATGCATAAGCTTTATACAATTATTCGAATGTATCATTGATTGTTTTTGTATCTGTTTTGAAGTGGTTCTGGTTAGCAAAACTTCGAAACAAATTTATGGGTCTGGACAATTTTTATTCCAAAAGGAATCAGCTTTTATGCATCCAGTTGCTTCAAGCTGTGCAATATTCATACCTGCAATAGGTCTTTGGGTTGTGAAGTTTCTACCAACCTGTTTCATTTCCATTTTTATTAGCTTTATTGTAGTTTTGCATCTTTTTTTGTTTTTTGTTTTAAATATGGAACGCTTCATGAATTTGCGTGTCATCCTTGCGCAGGGGCCATGCTATTCTTCTCTGTATTGTTCCAATTTTAGTATATGTGCTGCCGAAGCGAGCACGTTTTGCATCTTTGTGTTGTACAGTGCCTTGGCGTATTTTCATGAAACTGCAGGTTTATTTAAATAAATAAAACAAAAGCCCAAGTGAAAGCAATATGCACATGTATTTTGTCTGCACATCCAGGACTTGGGAAACCCATGCCAACTGGAGGCTCCCTGGTTGCATAGACTAGAGATGCCGGCAAGTTTTTCCCAAGCAAAGCTCAGATAAGAACTGCAGGAGCTGCTTCACCCTCAAAGCAGTTTGCAAAATTACTGTTATTATTTATTACATCTATATACCACCCTTCAGCCAAAGATCTCAGGGCAGATCACAGCATAAAAATGCAAAATAAAAATACGTAATAAAAACAAGAGCAAAAACAAAACAATAACCCCCCCCCCAAAAAAAATCACATTTAAAAGGGCATAGAATGTTAATCAGTCAAAGAGCTGGTTGAAGAGGAACGTTTTCAACTGGTCCCTAAAGATGTATAACAACAACAACAACAATTTATATGCGGTAGTGAAAGCAGCCTTGCATTTGATTGCCCGGACAGCATCAACAGCACAAATCAGCATGAGTATGTAATAAAATAGTAGGTCTGGAGGGGCCGGAGCACGATTTCTGTTCTCATCCTGAAGCAAAGTTCTTAACCCAAGGTACAATTTCTGGGTTAGCGGAGTCTGTAACCTGAAGCGTATGAAACCTGAAGCGTATGTAACCCGAGGTACAGTGGACGCTTGGGTCGCGAACGTGATCCATGCGGGAGGCACGTTTGCAACCCGCAGCATTCGCAACCCGCAGTGCTGTGTCTGCGGACACACGGGTTGCGCAACCACCTAAACCCGGAAGTAACTCGTTCCGGTACTTCCAGGTTTCGGCGGGTCCGTAACCCGAAGAAACGCAACCTGAAGCATCTGTACCCTTTTTTCATTTCCTTCCCTTGTTCCTACAAAATCTTCCTCCTTAACTACAGTGGTACCTCAGGTTAAGTACTTCATTTGTTCCGGAGGTCCGTACTTAACCTGCAACTGTTCTTAACCTGAAGCACCACTTTAGCTAATGGGGCCTCCTGCTGCTGCCGCCGCGCCGCCGGAGCACGATTTCTGTTCTCATCCTGAAGCAAAGTTCTTAACCTGAAGCACTATTTCTGGGTTAGCGGAGTCTGTAACCTGAAGCATATGTAACCTGAAGGTACCACTGTACTTAAAAAGAAAGAACATCAAGCTGAAAGCAGTCTGCAGGATTTTATGTTGTGTGCAGCACTTAGGTTTCCAGTGGCTCTGTAAACAGTAAATATCATTATTCACCAGAAGAGAGTCTATTCTTATATTTGCTTCCCAATAAAAGCACATGGAATGTGATCTTTCCAAATCCTTTCCCTGCCAACAGCTGGCTTGAGCCAAACCTGGTAAAGGCGAGTTTTACATGGGCTGCTTTTGACCCCAACCCAGCGCACTCCCTCCCGCCACCTGCCGCAAAATTATAGACCAGGACAATCTTCCTCCATTCTACGGCAGAAGGCGGTCATCATGGCCTGCGTTCACCTTGCCTGCACCTACAAACACTGCCGTCCTGAAATGCCCTCTATGGTTCAGAAAACCCACAAGCATTCTTCACACTCGACAGCTTCTGGAATTCCAGCCATGATTTCTGTTTGAGGGACCTGGTTCATGGAACGTTTTTCAGTTGGCAAGGGTTGCCGTCCATCGGGGGCCTGCTCAAAAGAGGCTTTTGCAAAACAATTCTAGCATTGAAGCAGGGCTGCCATATGTCTGGTTTTCCCGGACATCACTGGGATTCCAAAGGTGTCGTTGACGTCCAGAGGGAATTTCCAAAAGGTGGCGCTTTGTTCTGGATCTTAGAGAAGTGAATCGAAAAATTGTGGGGGCTTTTTTTTGGGGGGGGAGCTCAACAACTTTTGGGGTGTCCTGGTTTTTACTTTTTGAAATATGGCAACCCTACATTGAAATAAATTACCAGGCTTCTAGCCCTTATGAGCATAGCATTACAGTGGTACCTCGGGTTAAGTACTTAATTCGTTCCGGAGGTCTGTTCTTAACCTGAAACTGTTCTTAACCTGAAGCACCACTTTAGCTAATGGGGCCTCCTGCTGCTGCCGCACCGCCAGAGCACAATTTCTGTTCTCATCCTGAAGCAAAGTTCTTAACCTGAAGCACTATTTCTGGGTTAGTGGAGTGTGTAACCTGAAGCGTATGTAACCCGAGGTACCACTGTATGTGTATTTTGATAATTTTGTATTTTATTTTGAAAAAAATAATAATCATAAATAAATAAAAATAAACATGTCCACCCCACCACCAAGACCATTCCATAGGAACTATCCAAGCTCCCAAAATTTCAGCACCTCTTGCGCTGGTTTGACCAGCGTTGTATTTATAAACCTGCAGATAGTGCCTGTAGAAGTGCTATTAGGAAGGAGAAAAACTTCTTTTCCACGCTACATATAATCTTAAACCTCTCCTCTTGCTCACCTTTTTTCTAAATATCCCCAAATTTTGCCACCTTTCTTCTCAATCCCCTTAATCAGTTTTGTGCCCCTTTTCCGAGCCTGTTCCCTTTCTACAATGCCCTTTCTATGGTGATGCTGCCAAAAAAAAAAAAAAAACCCTAAGTATTCCAAGGGCAGTTGCACCAAATGTTACTCTAATGGAAGTCTTATTTTCAGCTCCTTTCCTAATGATCCCTAGCATGCAATTCATATTTTTCACAGTTGCCGCACAGCGGGTCAACATCTTCATCATCAAGTTTGTTGCTGTTGCTGGTATCTGTCTTGTCTCAAGGGACAATGGAGTGTGTCTCCAGGGGTGAAGCTAAACTGCTGTGTTAGGGAGCCAGAATCTAGTACTAAAAGAGTATTAGAATTGATTCAGGAATTTGGTCAAGTGGCAGGATTTAAATGGAACAAGTTAAAGACTAAGGTTCTTGAAAAAAAATTAACACCGATTGAGAAAGAGAGGTTTCAGAAGGAGACGGGTTTAACACTGGTAAAGAAAGTAAAATACCTGGGGGTTAACATGACCGCTAAAAACTTAAATTTATTTAAAGATAACTACGAGAAATGTTGGTCAGAAGTGAAAAAGGATCTTGAAATATGGTCAAATTTGAAGCTTTCCTTGTTTGGTCGAATTGCTGTTATAAAGATGAATGTATTGCCAAGAATGTTATTTTTATTTCAATCATTGCAAATTTTGGACAAAATGGACTGTTTCAAGAAGTGGCAGAGAGATGTTTCTAGATTTGTCTGGCAGGGCAAGAAGCCCAGAATAAAATTTAAAATATTAACTGATGTAAAATATAGAGGTGGATTTGCCCTGCCAGACCTTAAACTCTATTATGAATCAGCAGCATTCTGCTGGTTGAAAGAATGGCTGCTTCTTGAGAACACAGACATTTTGGATTTAGAAGGTTTCAATAACGTTTTTGGGTGGCATGCATATCTGTGGTATGACAAGGTTAAAGCACACAAAGCATTTAAAAACCATATTGTCAGAAGAGCATTGTTTAATGTCTGGACAAGATATAAAGATTTACTTGAAAATAAAACCCCAAGGTGGCTATCACCGATGGAAGTGAAGGCTCAGAAAAAGCTCAATATGGAGGCCAAATGGCCAAAATATTGGGAGATTTTGGAACAGGAGGGTGACAAACTGAAATTGCAGAGTTTTGAGAAACTAAAAGATAAAGTGCGAGATTGGCTTCATTATTATCAAATAAGGGAGGCTACAACTTGGACAAAAAAATTGGTTTCCAGGTGGAAAAATCAAAATTGGAAACAGAACTGTTAGATCCCAAAACTAAGATATTATCAAGAATGTATAACTTGCTGTTGAGAAGGAACACTCAGGATGAAACGGTTAAATCTGCTATGATAAAATGGGCACAAGATGTTGGACATAACATAATGTTTGCTGACTGGGAACAGTTGTGGACCACAGGTATGAAATTCACGGCATGTAATGCCTTAAGAGAGAATATTATGAAAATGATATACAGGTGGTACATGACACCAGTCAAGCTTGCAAAAATATATCATTTGCCCGATAATAAGTGTTGGAAATGTAAAGAAAATGAAGTTACATTCTTTCACCTTTGGTGGACGTGCCCAAGGATTAAGGCTTTCTGGGAGATGATCTATAATGAAATGAAAAAGGTATTTAAATATACCTTCCTGAAGAAACCAGAGGCCTTTCTCCTGGGCATGGTCGGCCAATTGGTGCCAAAGAAAGACAGAACTTTCTTTATGTATGCAACAACAGCAGCAAGAATTCTCATCGCAAAGTATTGGAAGACACAAGATCTACCCACCTTGGAAGAATGGCAGATGAAAGTGATAGACTATATGGAACTGGCGGAAATGACTGGCAGAATTCGAGACCAGGGAGAAGAGTTGGTGGAAGAAGATTGGAAGAAGTTTAAAGACTATCTGCAGAAACATTGTAAAATTAATGAATGCTAAAATGATGCTGGATTGAAATGAAGTGGCTTTAGCAATAAGGTTAAAAAGAATATGTAAAAATGGACTGATAATTAGATGAAAATAAAAAGTTATAATATGTTAAGACATAGATTTAAGATAAAAACAAAGAGGGAAAGGATTTGCTGAATTAACTATGTGAATTTGAATACAAAAAAGGGAGGTGTGAGGAGGTCAGGAAACAAGTAATTGAAATATAAGATATGAAAAGATTGATCTGTTTTTAATTGTTTTTTATTTTTTCATGTATTTTGTATTTTTCTTTGTCTTTTTTTTATTTTTCTCTTCTTATTCTGTAACTTTCTTTTGTCTGTAAAATTTTAATAAATATCTTTTAAAAAAAACTGCTGTGTTAGCAGCACCAAAGCGACCTTCCATAGTGTGCAAGCCTAGGGTGTATGGAGGTCCTGGGGTACCCAGACGACAAGACCCTCCTCTTGACTTCGCTGGTGTGGTCCAAAGGAAAGCAGAGCAAGACGTTTGGCACCAGCTTGGTTGCAGGAGTTGCCGGAAGGAAGCATACAAGGCACCATCCAAACATCTTAGGGACTCGGCTCAGGATTGGTTTAGAGTTTGCTCCGTATCCTATGCCTCTGTCAAAGATATCCCACAAGGCAGCATAGGTTCAAGACCAGAGTTTTCCTCCTCCTAGATGGGCTACCTTACCAGGTTGATGGAGGATAGGACTTGAACCAATGGCTTTAAGCTACAAGATTCCAGCTAAACATTAGGAAGCACTTTCTGACGGCAAGAGCTGCTCTATAGCAGCATGGTCTCCTTCAGAAGGTGGTGGACTCTCCTTCAATGGAGGTTTTTAAGCAGAGGCTTGATGGCCACCTCCCAAAGACTCTTTAGCTGTGATTCTTGCATTGCAGGTAGGTGGCCTAGATGACCCTTGGGTGCCATCCAATTCTTACAGTTCTATGATGATGATGATAATAAATTAAGTCAAGTAACCTTTATTGGGAGGGACGTGGGTGGCGCTGTGGGTTAAACCACAGAGCCTAGGACTTGCCGATCAGAAGGCCGGCGGTTCAAATCCCCGCGAAGGTGTGAGCTCCCATTGCTCAGTCCCTGCTCCTGCCAACCTAGCAGTTCAAAAGCACGTCCAAGTGCAAGTAGATAAATAGGTACCGCTCCAGCAGGAATGTAAATGGCAATTCCGTGCACTGCTCTGGTTTGCCAGAAGTGGCTTAGTCATGCTGGCCGCATGGCCTGGAAGCTGTACGCCGGCTCCCTTGGCCAATAAAGCGAGATGAGCACCGCAACCCCAGAGTCGGTGACAACTGGACCTAATGGTCAGGGGTCCCTTTACCTTTACTTTAACCTTTATTGGCATCACATAGGAACATTCAGAATACATTTAAAATAGATAGATTTATGCTGGCTAAGCATTTGCTTTTCAGCAGACAAAGAGACCTTAACTCAGTGAAGTTTTGTCGGACTCCTTCCCTTCCCCAGGGCTACAACTGTTTTGTACAAAGATACGGCAACTCGGGCTTTCAGAGGATCTCCTGGGTGCTGTGGCTCTCCCAGTCGCCAAGACCATGTTAAAAACTAGACTGTGGGACATAGATCAGCAGGAACTAATCTCAGCTGTGGGGAAAAAATGCTCCCCTCTTTATTTTCGACTCTCTGGGGTGCAGGAATTTAATCTTAATTATTTACAATTTTGTTTAACCCGTAAGAAAGAAGGGCCTTTTCTCTGGCTAGGTTCTATTCTAATCCTTCTAACCTCCTTTCGGGTAGGTTTGCAGGTTTGGCAGAAGGAGATAGGATCTGCCCATGCGATGCCCACCTGGTGGAAACTCTAGCTTAACTGTAAAATATATGATGATCTCTGCCAACAATTTCTAGACCATCTATGTATTCCAACATGGAAACAAGAGACGGAAGTTATGCACTTCTTATTACAGGGGAGAGACCAGGAGCTCACCAAGACAGTAGCTAAGTTCCTCTGCAGTGGTACCTCGGGTTACATACACTTCAGGTTACATACGCTTCAGGTTACAGACTCCGGGTTAAGAACTTTGCTTCAGGATGAGAACAGAAATTGTGCTCCAGCGGCGCGGCAGCAGCAGGAGGCCCCATTAGCTAAAGTGGTGCTTCAGGTTAAGAACAGTTTCAGGTTAAAAATGGACCTCCGGAACGAATTAAGTACTTAACCCGAGGTACCACTGTATTTGATCTTTTGTCGCCAAAGTATGCTACAGGATCCTGCCCTTGCTGGAAACCCTCAGAGATGAGGCGGATTGCTCACCCTTTCTGGCCTTCGGCGGGTGACTGCGGCATGATGATAATAGATCAGGGACCACCTCGCATTTAGTCAGTGTAATCACCTTGCAGAAACATCACCTTGCCAATAAAGATCTGTATAGTTAAAGCTATGGTTTTCCCAGTAGTGATGTATGGAAGTGAGAGCTGGACCGTAAAGAAGGCTGATCGCCGAAGAATTGATGCTTTTGAATTATGGTGCTGGGGGAGAATCTTGAAAGTCCCATGGACTGCAAGAAGATCAAACCTATCTATTCTGAAGGAAATCAGCCCTGAGTGCTCACTGGAAGGACAGATCCTGAAGCTGAGGCTCCAGTACTTTGGCCACCTCATGAGAAGAGAAGACTCCTTGGAAGAGACCCTGATGTTGGGAAAGATGGAGGGCTCAAGGAGAAGGGGACGGCAGAGGACGAGATGGTTGGACAGTGTTCTCAAAGCTACCAGCATAAGTTTGACCAAACTGCGGGAGGCAGTGGAAGACAGGAGTGCCTGGTGTGCTCTGGTCCATGGGGTCACGAAGAATCGGACATGACTAAACAACTAAACAACAACAACAACAAACTCTCCTTTTGAAATTGTGACTTACATTTGCACAAAGGTTTAAAAGAAATAAAATAACAGAGGCATCTTAAGCCTGGGATCTGTCTCTCTTTGGCTGGCTTGCAACCGAGTATTGGAAAGTGACAGCCAGTCACTTCCAAAAGGGGGGAAAAAGCAAACGAATGGGGAACCCTGAGAGAAGGCTCAAGTGCAAAGGACATACCTCAGTTGCTCCCCTGCGATCATGACCTCAGCTCGGTGATGCTTCTCTGTTGCTTTTTGCTTCAGGATGCTGCCGAGGTTTTCCATCCCGTCCGGTCCTTGAAAGCTGTTTGGGGAAGCCGGGTGCGAGGACAGCTCCATCTCGCAGGCTCCTTGGCAGCTAGGGCTGGCTTCCCGCCACTGGTGGCTGCTTCTCTGCCTTTCTGTTTACAGTGGAGTTTCCTGCCAGAGTCCTCTTGTTAGCACTTCATTTGGAAGAGCCAGTTCAGGCTGCTTGAAGTTTCCTGGGAAAGCAGATAGAGAGAGAGAGAGAGAGAGAGAGAGACGGAGGGAGAGGGAGAGAGGCGGGACCATACTGAAGGAGGTTGAAGGAGGCCTGCCCTCCACTTTCCCACAGATGCTGCTCCGCCTTAAGCTGGAAACAGGTAAGTACACAGGAAGTGAGGAACAGATTCCCCCCCCCCAGAGAAGAAGGGCAACACCTAAGGTCTTTTGGGGGGTGGGACACGGGTGGCGCTGTGAGTTAAACCACAGAGCCTAGGCCTTGCAGATCAGAAGGTTGGTGGTTCAAATCCCCACGACGGGGTGAGCTCCCATTGCCCGGTCCCTGCTCCTGCCAACCTAGCAGTTCGAAAGCACCTCAAAGTGCAAGTAGATAAATAGGTACCGCTCCGGCGGGAAGGTAAATGGTGTTTCCGTGCGCTGCTCTGGTTCGCCAGAAGCGGCTTAGTCATGCTGGCCACATGACCCGGAAGCTGTACGCTGGTTCCCTCGGCCAATAAAGTGAGAGGAGCGCCACAACCCCAGAGTCGGTCACGATTGGACCTAATGGTCAGGGGTCCCTTTAGCTTTACGGTCTTTTTTATTATTGGTTTTCACATATTACATTACAATACAGATGCACCAAAGCCAACACCATTTCCTCCCCATCCCCCCATACATTTACATTTATATTTCCTCAGTCCATCATATTATTCTTTTCTCCCTCCTCCCACTTCCCTCCGCCCCCACCCGATTTCCTCCACATTACACAATTTACAATAATCTTTGCATTCTACAATCGTCTCAAATCATCTATATATTCTTATTATCTTTCCTTACTAGTTTTTCTTCCATCCAGTACTTCACATTTTAATCTAGGCATATTAACGTATCTTTTTCTGAGCAATATTTTGCCATATATTCATCAAAACATTTCCACTCCTTTTTAAATTTTTGATTCGACTGATTTCTTATTAAAGCAGTTCATTTTGCCAAAATTAAATATTCGTTTGGTTTACAAATCTATTCCTCCTTTGTGGGTATAGTTTGTGACTTCCACCTAGCAGCAATCACTATTCTAGCAGCTGTACTTGCATATAGGAAAATTCTCCCCCCCCCCCCGGTGGTATCTCTTAATCTATCAATCCAAGGAGGTATGTCTCTGGATTCTTTGTTCTTAAGAGCAGTCCTACACCAAAGGATCCATCAGCCTCCTTGATGCAGCTGGGAAGTCCTACAAGCAGTGCATGAAAGACAACAGACCTTACCCGCTGCTGCCCTTCCGCAACAAAAAGGTAAATTGCCCCTGGATATGGAGGTTCCATATAGCCAATCAGTCACTGTGCCTATACCTTCATGTGAGAAAGCAGTGAGGCGTATGGTCATGCCACTCTTAGAGGAAGGATAATAAAGCCATCAATTCTTTTCGTGATGGCTTTGGCGTAACCCCAGAATTCTCTCTCTCCCCCACCCACCCACTTGCTCAAACCAAACCTAAGTACAGTGGTATGTCGGGTTACATACGCTTCAGGTTACATACGCTTCAGGTTGCAGACTCCACTAACCCAAAAATAGTACCTCAGGTTAAGAACTTTGCTTCAGGATGAGAACAGAAATCGTGTTCCGGTGGCGCGGCTGCAGCGGGAGGCCCCATTAGCTAAAGTGGTGCTTCAGGTTAAGAACAGCTTCAGGTTAAGAACGGACCTCCGGAACGAATTAAGTACTTAACCCAAGGTACCACTGTACATTGCTCCTATGCATCCAATCCTTATTTCTCCCTTTGCCACTGCTGTTACAACCAGCAAAATTTGGATCTTAGGTGCAGGGAGCCATATTCTGACTTGCATGGCTCTCCAAAATGCCCCCCCTTTTTTTAACATCAATTGCACTGTACGGACACAAATTAAGTAAGCAGGAACACGGGGGGGGGAGGGATGGGGGGGAGGCATGTGCAGTACGTGATGTTATCTGAGCAAGGTTTTCAATCACCAACCTAATATAGCAGCCTTAATAAACCAGATGCCCAGCTTAATTGCATGAGTAGCTGTGAGAAGTGGTCAACATTCTCCTTGCCAGAGCAGCAGTGGTGAGCCATGAGCAGCCTTCATCAGCAGCGACAAAGGAAGCAGGTTGTTAAGCAACATCTGTAAGGCTTTGGGAAATCTGAAAATGATGCATCCTATCTATCATCATCATAATAAATTTTTATTTATATCCTGCCCTCCCCAGCCGAAGCCGGGCTCAGAGCGGCTAACAACAATAAAAGTAACACAGCATTCTAAAATCAATTCATTCTAAAATCAATTCAAAATCAAATTAATGGCAACCATTGGGCTAGAGTTCTGTGAGGATTACCAAAGGAGGGGGTCAGGCTGTGCCTTGGCTAAAGGCCTGGTGGAACAGCTCCGTCTTGCAGGCCCTGCGGAAAGATGGCAAGTCCCGCAGGGCCCTAGTCTTTTGTGACAGAGCGTTCCACCAGATCGGGGCCACAGCCGAAAAAGCCCTGGCTCTGGTTGAGGCCAGCCTAACCTCCCTGTGGCCCAGGACCTCCTAGATGTTTTTGTTTGAAGACCGTAAGGTCCTCTGTGGGACATACCAGGCGAGGCGGTCCCATAGGTATGAGGGTCCTATCATCTATCTATCTATCATCTATCTATCATCTATCTATCTATCTATCTATCTATCTATCTATCTATCTATCTATCTCTATCTCCTGGCTTTCCTTTCGAATGAAACAAATCAGCTAGACATTCTTGCTGGCCTTAGATGGAGCGGAAGGAGGCCTTAGATTCTGAGTGGAAAGCATGGGAGGAAGGCAAATATGGGAGAAGATGGTCCTGCCTCGGACCAGGGTGGGGCATGTATTTTGATACTGAACTTGGTGATCAGATCTTATAACACAACTTGCCAGAGCTGCTAGACATCCCACCATGATGGGGTTCTTGGATTTAATAGCTTATTTGCAACAATTTTAACCTAGAATCCTAGAAGTGTAGAGTCGGAAGGGATCACAATGGTCATTTAGGGCAATTCAGGAACCACAAGCTAAAAGTAGCCACCCGTCTTTAAAGCATCCTTTAAAAACCTCCAATGAAGGAGAGAGAGCCCACTACTTTTCAAGGTAAAGGTAAAGGGATCCCTGACCATTAGGTCCAGTCGTGACCGACTCTGGGGTTGCGGTGCTCATCTCGCTTTACTGGCTGAGGGAGCCGGCGTACAGCTTCCAGGTCATGTGGCCAGCATGACTAAGCCGCTTCTGGCGAACCAGAGCAGTGCATGGAAACGGCGTTTACCTTCCTGCCGGAGTGGTACCTATTTATCTACTTGCACTTCATGCTTTCAAACTGCTAGGTTGGCAGGAGCAGGGACCAAGCAACAGGAGCTCACCCCATCGCGGGGATTCGAACTGCCGACCTTCTGATCGGCAAGTCCTAGGCTCTGTGGTTTAACCCACAGCGCCACCCGTGTCCCTTCACCTTTCAAGGTAGTCCATTCCAATAGCTCTTACCGCCAGACAGTTCTTCCTGATGCTTAGTCAGAATCTCCTTTCTCATAATTTGAATCCAATGGTTCGGGTACTACCCTTGGGGCCAGCAGAAAACAAACTCGCTCCCTCTTCCATGTGATAGCCCTTCAGCTATTTGAAGATGGCTATCATATCACCTCTCAGTCTTCTCCAGGCTAAACACACCCAGCTCCCTCCGCTGCTCCTTGTAACACTTGGTTTACAGACTCTCTCTCATTTTGGTTGCTTTCCCCTGCACAAGCTCCCTCCTCGATACACACACACACACACACACACACACACACACACACTGCTTTCTTGAGCTCCACATGGCCTACCCTCCCACACACCAATTAAAATAAATAATTAAACCCCATGCCAAATCTCCTAACACACACCTTCCAAAACTCACCTTTTTCAAAAGGTGGAAAGAGCATCTCTCCAGGTTTGTGACCTACCAGTGGCGTAGCGTGGGTTGTCAGCACCCGGAGCAAGGCAAGTAATTTGCGCCCCCTAACCTGGGGCAAGGCAAGTAATTTGCGCCCCCTAACCCCTAACCTGCCGCCGCTGCCAGCTTCTTCTTGCTGCTGCCTGGGCTGGTCTGGTGTGGTTCTCTCCCGCACTCAGCACTGTGCTGGGCGGCCGCTGCACTGTCCCTCCCCCAGATAGTCCCTCGCTCTCTCTCCGCACTGCACGCCTGGCACCCACCCCCTCCACAGTGGGCGGCGACCCAGTGGCTCGGATCAGATTCGCACAGCCAGCACTGCAGTGAGAGAGAGTGAGTGAGCCAGGTAGGGGCAGAGAGCTGCGAGTGCGAGCGCCCCCCCCAGATGTTGCGCCCGGTGCGGCCGGCCCCCCACGCTATGCCACTGTGACCTACCCCTATACATGGAGCAGATTCTCAACACAAGAGGTTTCAAAGAAAGGAATGCCCGTGTTTAGGACAGCAAGATGAATCAGGAGTGCATTCTATTTCTTCTCTTATTACATCAGAGTTCAACAGGCTGCAAATCTTCCAGAGGAGCAGGCATGCCTGCTGTGTTTGCTGCAATAGACTAACAATAATACGCCATAATTTTCAGGCACTAGGGTTCATCAGAAAGCTTTATGCAGCTGTTCACCTTTAAGGTGCTGCATGACTTTTAGGTTGCTTTCACTGCTAAAAAACTTTTCAGACTTTCCTCTATTTCCAAACTTAATAAAAGTGCACCCTCTGGTGGGTAGAAAGAAAAACGACAGCTTCAGACAAACCATGGTAGTCCCTGCAAAGCCATCTCATGCCCTTTCTTCTTCACAAGTAGATGCAGCTCCAGATTCTGCCAGAAATAATTGTTATTCCCATGCAAACTGCCATTTCACTGGAGAGCCAGACAGTAGCAGGGCAAAGCAAAAAAACCCAGGTTCAGGAGTAGCAAGATGTGATTCATGCGGTTTCCAACAAGCGGCAAATTCCAGCTGAAGCCTCCCAGACCATATCCAAAACCGGCTGCAGGAGCTTGAGCCTATTCTAAGAGCCTTTACTCTCGAGGAGCGTCATTATTTGCAATGAGCCCTTTACTCGGGAGTCACACAGGGACGTTCAAGATTCTCAGGCAGAAACTCCACTGTCAACCAGCTGTCTGGTGAAAATGCTTTTGAGGTCCAAGGTGACTTCACCTCCCCACAACGTGAAACTAAATTCCTTGATTCACGCACCACTCATTCCTTTTTTATTTATTTTTTATTTTTGTTTATTTTGCTGCAAAACATGCACACAGCAACCAGAACACGCTCAGGAAAACATGCCACACATCCTGTGATCCAACAGGGCTAAAACAGCACACATCTTTAAGTCATGGGACTTTAACTGGATTTAGATCAATGAAAATAAACCGAGTCTATGTGAAGAGTGTTTTCCTGTCACACAATCACTGGAATCCAGCAGTGAAAAGTGTGAGGGCAGCACTTCCTAAGGATACTCGCAAAATATTGGTCTAACTATACCTTTCAACATGGGGAAGGGCAATTAGACCCCTGCGTTTATGGGACAAGACTGCTCCCAATTCTCAATGATGCAATATTACATGAAGTTTTAACAGATGAGCATCATTGCAACAGAAACAGGACAATTCAGTAGAAAAGTGAGTCCCAGTGAAAAGATGGGGTTGCGGGGTGGATCCAGACAACAGGGCTGCATCACATAAGCAGCCTTTTAGGACATATTCGTGTCGATCTCCCAGTCGAGTCTCCATCAGCCGTTCAATTACTTGCGATTCTAATCCCCTGCCAATTTTTGTATTATCTTTTCTTTTCAGCCACATTTCAATTGCTTCCTGCTTATTCAACATTTGCACAGTAATTTCTTTCCTAAAACGGGAAAATTGGGAGCTCTCCAAATCATTTAGTAACCTCTAGATGGAAGCTCCCAGAGATTTAGCAAATCTTCCTACAAAGCTTGGGACGCGTGTGGCGCTGTGGGTAAAACCTCAGTGCCTAGGACTTGCCGATCGCATGGTCGGCGGTTCGAATCCCTGCGGCGGGGTGAGCTCCCGTCTTTCGGTCCCAGCTCCTGCCCACCTAGCAGTTCGAAAGCACCCCTAAGTGCAAGTAGATAAATAGGTACCGCTTTATAGCGGGAAGGTAAACGGTGTTTCCGTGTGCTGCGCTGGTGCTGGCTCGCCAGAGCAGCTTCGTCACGCTGGCCATGTGACCCAGAAGTGTCTCCGGACAGCGCTGGCCCCCGGCCTCTTAAGTGAGATGGGTGCACAACCCTAGAGTCGGACACGACTGGCCCGTACGGGAGGGGTACCTTTACCTTTACCTACAAAGCTCAGCAAAACCCATTGCCTCCTGTGCTGCTCTCATGGAGCATGTGAACCATCTTCTGGAATTTTCAAGGCATTTGAAAGCCACCAGCAAATCAGCCTATTTTCAGTGGATGTGCCTTTCAGACTTCTTGTAGTCTGTACTCTTTGAAGCCTTTCAACATGGAAACATCTATATTAGGGTCAACCAACACCTGAGCATGTAGAGGAAGCTGTACTTTGTAAAAGTACTTGAGCTTAATGCAGAACATTAGTTAAGTAGTTGAATTCCACCCACCCATCAAAAAACAGCCAGGTAGCCATTAACTAACTACAGTGGTACCTCAGGTTGCATACGCTTCAGGTTACAGACTCCGCTAACCCAGAAATAGTGCTTCAGGTTAAGAACTTTGCTTCAGGATGAGAACAGAAATCGTGCTCCGGCGGCGCAGCAGCAGCAGGAGGCCCCATTAACTAAAGTGGTGCTTCAGGTTAAGAACAGTTTCAGGTTAAAAACGGACCTCCAGAACGAATTAAGTACTTAACCCGAGGTACCACTGTACTGGGAGTCTGGTGCAGTGTCTCAGTGTGGTATAGTGTTTAGTGTGTTGGACGACGAGCTGTGAGACTAGGGTTCAACGCCCTAACTCAGTCATGAAGTTTGCTTAGGTGACCTTGGAACAATCATCGTCTCTTTGCCTAACCTTGAGCTCCTTAGAGGAAAGGTAGAATATATATGCAATGTAATAGAAATAAGTAACACTCAAGTCCCAGCAACACAGCGTTAAGTGTGATTGCGCAATTCCATTTAAAAATAAAAGACAGGATGGGGATAGAGCTTCCATAGGGCTCATGGTTCAATCAACCCAGTCAGCTGGGCAGCATATAAATAATAAAATTATTATTATTATCATCAAGACAACAGGTATCATTTTCGTCTTTATTTCTAAAGTCAGTCTTCAGGCAACGTGAGCTGCTTTGTTCCATATCTCTTGCTTTATTGTTTTATTTTGCTTTTAAGATGACACTGTAGGTTCAAGTTCAGTACCACTTTACAGAACAAGGAATAGTGCTCACAGGTCCTGTGAACTTCACAAATACACAGCAGGAAAACTGAAAGGCTTCTCATGTCCCACAACTCCCCGCCTCTCTTAAAGAGAGACCCAAAGACCAGTCATTCCAACCTAGAATGCAAAGGAAGGTTAAGAACCTCAGATACATCTCTCAAAGCCATCCCTTCTGTATTCAAAAGCTTTGGGCAGAATCCTCCACTGGTACTTTATTTCTGTCCCATTTAAGTCAAATGTACAGAGAGGCTTTCTGGATCAAGAGGAGGTTCACCTCACAGTTTTAAAGTTATTGCACAAATTACTACACCAATACATAAAAAATTTCTACCCATGGAATGTTAGACGAGGGTTGGGGGGTGCTAGATTCTTGGAGGATATGAAGAGATCCCAGCAAGACTGTACAGAAAGAGGTCTTAAATCGTGAACCCCAGCACTACAGACACCTGGTTGTGTGATTAAAAACGCCCACCTTTACAAATGGCTCTTTATTGCCCCAAAGATGAACCTGGCAATTTTGCTGGGGCGCTGCCCTACTGGCATGCGGAAGGGCTTTTGGTAGCCCACATGGCTTGCTTAATTGTTCCATCTCGCAGACAGCTGATTTCCAAGGGCTGAGGGAATCATTCGGAAAAAGTTAGAACGGAGTGCCAAACCCTCATATTAGCTAAATCCCTAGAGCCAGACAATGGAGTCTGGCACCCACGTTCACCCACATTTGTGTATTTTCCACTCCAAATCACATCTTCCAAAGCACTTGTGCAGTGCTTTGTGCAGGAATGAAGCATCTGAATTGGCACTGAGAGAGGTCAGCGCGGAGGTGGCTGGACCTCAATTCAGAAAGAAAAGGCAGGATAGAGCAGCTCATGTGCCATTTAGGACAGGTGAGTAGTCTAGAGACTTGGTTCCATTCATGTAGCCAGCCCAGCCCACACTACTTAAATGATGCTGTACCATGGGTTTATCTCCTATTGCCACGAACTGTATTAAACAGAAATCATAATGCTGGGGTTATTTCTAGTTCTCCCATTTCAGCTTCTTAGGAATAGGCATGCAGGCCAGGTATCCCCCTATAGTGCTTCCTCACACATTTATTTTTTTAAAAAAACAGCAACCCATTTGCAACTGCATCATTCTTGCTTGAGGGATACCATGTGGTTTTTAGGGTTTGGGGGTAGGTCAGCATCAAAGGGTGTTGTTTCTTCTTCTCCCTGAAAAAAGCCTTTAAATTCTCATCAACCCCACCCCCCCCAAAAAAAGCTAAATAAGCAGCACATGCTGAAAGGAAGCACAGCGTGAAAGTAACTCTCTGATTCTTAGTCTAATACATTTGCATTGAATGGCTTTTAAAAACTGATTTCTTATAATGCAATTAAGCTTTTTCAAATAAGCAATGGCTGTGCTGTTTCTGCACACATCTTTCAACCTGCAGTATAGAGAGATCTGAAAGGTAGTTCATAGTCAGAAAAGTGAGCTGAGGGTGGAGGAATCAACCCTTTCAAAAGAAAGAAGTAACACAACAGGAGAGAAGGCCTATATTCAATGCTGCAATCACTCTGCCAATTCAGATTTTGCTCACTGGAGCACCATACCCTTTCATTAACCTGTATGATTGCCTAGGCCAGATTTGCGGTCAAACACATTAGTTTAAAAGCATATTTCCAAGCCCACCAGCTCATGCATACATGCTAGGCATCAATGACATTTAAAAACAAAACTTTTGATTTAAAAAAAGATTCCCTGCCACAGGCAATCAGTCAAGTGGCCATTCTTAAGGCTACAACAGATATAGCCTTGCTGAGACTGTGACTAAAGGTGAATCAAAAGCAGCTTCGTCCCTTCCCCAGCAACTGCATGCTACCCTTCTCTGTAAGAATTGATCATGATTTCGGAAGAATAAATAGGGCACCTTGAGCTCTGACATCAAAACCTTTCCTGTGCATTGTTTTACTAAGATGTCAGCACCACCAATGGTGCATTTAAGAATGTGACTGATGAAGTGTTGATCTCGAAGGGTAGATACATCTGAAATGACAAAAGTATTACAAGAGCAGAGAAAAATCTGCTAGGTTTGGAGAAAACGGTGAGAACAGGAGAGGAGGCGTATTATTATTATTTTACAAATATAACATTCATTTGTTCATACAGACTAGGAACGTATGGATATTTTGGGGAGTGGCAGAAAAAAAGAGTAACAAAGCAATTCAAGATGATGCAGAGGAGTTAATATTAATTCAGGTCGACTATGTCAGCAGTGAGCTCAAAGTACATTTTCCCATCCCTGTTACTGTGATGCTTTAATCAAAAGATTTCCTGCCAAATCATGGGTATAGCAGATCTGCAGAGCACATGCATTGGCTCTGAGACTCGGGCAGCAAACATGTACTAAAGAGAGCAGATAAAAAGGGTCAGGTATAAATTTACGCCAGCCACTACATGTTGAACATGCAATTAAGTTCCCATGATGTTATCTTTAGAACAGGGAGGGGAGTAAAAAAATACCACTCAATGGGTCACGGTGTTTACAAAAAATGTCAGAACCAACACTAAGGAAAGGCGTTAACTCTCACTGCGCCCTGACTTTTTCCTTTTTCAAAGGAGCCATTATACATGGGCAGAGATCTCAGAAGAGGACACAGGAGTCTGTCTGGCACAGGGAAGCACCACGGCCACCACAGACTCACTGAAAGGGCGCTAGACTGTTGAGAGCAGAGGATGGCGGAGCATAAACAATGAAAATACTCGAAGAACATTTCAGTTGGCAGCTTGAAAGGCTAGTGATTAAGTACGGCAGAACAAGCCAACAAGGTCATATTTCTTTACAAAGTAGATACTGACATACCAAACAATACACAAAAATCCTAGGAAACTATTAATACTTAGTGGGTAAGTTCACTGTGTGTGTGTTTGTGTGTGTGTGTGTGTGGACAGTTATATACAGCAGACAACCTTAGCTGACTTCTGGAGGTCTAAGTCTGTGCAAAAGCTTATCAGAAGACCAGGCTCAGGTCCACGGAACCCCAGAAATAGTCCACCTGCCAATGCAAAGGTGTTCTTGGGCAGAGATTCAAACATATGAAATGTAGGTTTGCAAGCAAAGTTTCCACACTGGTATGAGAGGAGCCGCCCACCCCACTCTCCTGCAATTCTGCTATCCACAGTGGAATTCAACCAATTACACCATGATCCCAAGTTTTCCAGGAGCTTCTCACAACATTAGCAGTCATGCTATGCTGTAACACATTACAAAGGGAGACAGATGACAAAAGAAGATCTATTGACCACAAGCATCAATAACATACGTTAAGACCTGTAGAAATAAATACCTGAATTCTTCTCAAAAGTCATGCAAAGCAGCCAACATGATGAAACTTACAACCTGACCCCTCTTGATTACCTTCCTTCTGATTTGTTTGTCTGTTTGTTTGGGGGGAGGGGGGAGGAGAGGTATCGATTTTGGAATCTTATATACTGATTTTATCTATAAATGCAGTCAAAGTACCAAACTCATGTTCGGTTGCTCAAGAAATTTGCTTCTTTCATTCACGAGTTCTGTTTAACTATCTTGTCTAATCCTTCCAAACACTTTCGTCATTTCTGATATCAGGCAGTTCTGGTAAAAACCAAAAAGAGCAAATGGAACCTTTGAGGGAACAAAAACAATGTGACATTTTTCATTTAATTTTTAAAAAGAAATGGAAACTACCAAGGGCAGGAAAAGGAAGTATCTTGCTCTTGACTCTCCAAGAGTTCATACGGAAGAAGCTCAAACCTTGTTTCTTCTGCGACAGAGATTTAGCTGAATAAGGTAAAGAGTTATTGTTTTTCCTTTCACACCTTGATAAATCTAAAAACTGCTTCAACAGCATCTTAATTACCATTTTCTATTGTTTCAAACCCACCCCGGCAACTTCAGTCTCAGTCCACTAATCCGCAATCAGTTCAGTAATCTGCAATCAGTTGAAGACGCACTCATATCAGCTTATCCAGAAGTTCTCCAGAACTTCACCTGAAATTCCAATGAGAAGCTGGGCAATCTCGCAAGACTACACATGCAGCATTGTGCTATGAAAGTATGCTTGCATGGGCTTACTTCCTCCAGGCTCTCGCTTTAGGAAGTCGGCATGCTCCGCATACAACAGCAGCATGGTGAGAATATATCTAAGAATGCACAAGGTCATTTCCATGGGAGAGACACGTCTTCATATGGTAATTACAAGAATCTACAAACCAATGTCTTTTTTTGTAGTAGTTGTAAACAGGAGTGGAAAGAGAATGGAACAGTAAGCATGAGGTTTAAACAGGCCCAAAAATGACAAGGACGTTAATCCAGTTACATGGGAAAGCTTTCCATCAGAAGTATGACTTTTCCCTCTGCCATGATGGACAGGGATACAAGTCCTACCAGTTCTGGTTATCCCAGCCTTCTTCAGCCGCTGAAGAAGATTCTTTTGTCGTCTTCTTAGGGGTCATTTTGGTTTTGCCCTCCCCGGCTGCATTCTCCCAGTTGGTCTCCCAGTTTTCCCAGCTGTCACTGTTACTGTTCTTGTTATTGGAGACTGTCCCCGACCCCCAGACATCCCAGCTATCAGAGCTCTTCTTCTCGGTAGAATTGTCCACGTACGTCCAGCTGTCGCTGCTTGGGGACTTGTGGGTTTTGGGCGGATCCGAATTGCCAAAGGTCTCCCAAAAGCTTTGATCCACTGCATTGTTCTGGTAGCCTTCACCACTGCTGTTCTGGTAGCTGTCACCCTCTGGCGGCCTTTCAAGGAAGAAAACACAGGAGAACAGAAGACTAGTTCATTTCAGCACAGCATGGATCAGAAGGGCTGCTATCGTGTTCAGTCTCGCATCTTGATCTGCTGTTACGCTACACTATTCAATCTCCACCTTAGAAGTGAAGGGGCGAAAAAGTAGCTGTGTGTGCATGTGCTTTTGTGTAGGCTCCACCATAACCCCAGCTAAAGCCAACTCTGGAGTCACTGCAATGTAAATATTACAGGGAGGCAACACTATGCCATCCATGATGGGATGGGATGGAAATACCCTATAGTCAGCAGTGATGAAGTTTAGGAGAGGGATATCATGCGTTGTCTGGTTTATCTAAAAATAAACTGTGCATGCCATTTCACATAATAAAAATCTCTGAGTGGTTTACATAAAACTACAACAATTACATTCAATAATATTTCCTAAAGACCAGATTAAAAACAGAACAAATGCATATATCACAAATAAAACAGAGCAGCATACAGAACAGGTTTTCTCAACCTCTCAATTTTTAATTTTCTTAAGTTTTTAAGAATGGTGTGAGACCAAAAGCAAGCATATTTGAACATAATGGTTTTGGGAGAAAAGGTGCCAGTTGTTTCAAGTTGTGTTCATGTTTTAAAATGCTGTAAAGATGTTTCTGAGGATTTGGAAAAGGTCAGAAGAAAATGAATAAGGGACATATAGGTCTAATAAAAGGGTTTTACACCCACTGGATTCTAGAAGGATTATCGTGGAATACAACCATGTCTGTGTTCTTTGGCCACAGCAGCTGCCAATCAAAACAGATATGTGAGACATGGAAGCCTGGAGAGTACACATATAACACAAATACACAAATAGGGGTACCTTTCAGAAGACTCATCTGATTTTCCAGAAAAGAAAGTGGTAACATCTCGCCATCCCTTACTACTTGCTCCCTGGACCTGTGAAATAGAGGTTGGGGCAAAATGGAGAAGGAAAACCCAAAGGAAGATTACAAAAACATCATTTGTGACAAAATATCATTTTGGGGGAGTTGGCGTGGTGGAAGAGCGGCAGAACCAGCTTAATCACCTGCCTCTGAAAGTGGAGCTCTAGAAACTAGAAGACACTCCGCTTTGAGCCACTGAGTCAAAGGGACCAGACTCTTAGCAAAATAGGCCAAGCCTTAAAACGTTAAGATTAGCTAATAGGCTCAGATGAAGAACCTGAAAAGCTGCCACTTCATGATTTTTCTGCCTGCTGCAACAATTTTAATGCAGTGCGGTAGATGCCATATGGATTCTAATTTGATTTCGATTTCTTTTATTTATTATATACAGTACTGCATTTCATTGTATTACAATTTGAATTCCAATTTGTAACACAATAAAGTAAAATAAATAAAAGAAGCAAACAAATGTAATTAGAAGCCAATATAAATGTCTTATCCAACAGATGCGCTGTCTCTCATCTTCAACCACAAATCCTAGGGACCACCTGCATGAAGCTTGCAGGCCACCAACTCTTCATGGGCCAGAGTTTGGGAACCTTTCATATAAGGGACAAACACAACATGTTCATGAAAGGTGAGCTCACCACCGATACCAGAGCTACGAAAAGTACTAACGCTATACATCTTTCCAAGGAAATTTACACACTGCTTTTCTTAAAAAAGCATCAGAGCAATTTTAAAATCAAAGCATTCAAGAGAAAAATAGTTTAAACTAGGAAGCATCAGCACTTACCGGTTTTATTAAGCATTGGCAGCAAGAACAGAAGAAAGGGAGAAGGCACGTATATTAGCAAAATTTAGAAGTCTTTGTATTCAATTTAAGCTGTTTCCATATTCCTTTGCCAACTTTATGGCTGGTCATTGGCCCACTCATTGCTACGTTTCATAATGAGGAAGAGAATTTGTTTTAGAAATGCATCCTGTGAGCTCACAGGAAAATGTTTTTTGTCACATCAATGGTACACGTACCATTTATGAAATACCCTTTACTAGATATTGAGGGAGTCAGTTTTCACACATGAGCCTGGTTCACACATTGCTGTAACATTCAATGATTTGTTCAGCCACAGCATAAATGCCGGCTCCTTGCATGTGAGGTCATAGTCAAACTGATTTCCATGCAAAACAGATGCAACCCAATCACTTTCAGTGACACGTGTGACTTGGGCCTAAATAAAAAACAACAACAGAATAGACAGCTGTTTTGTCAATGCTGTGTTGCTGCAGGAGAAATTGCTTCTAGCGCTGGAGGACAGCATGCCTAAGGAATATGGAGACTGGCTTAATTCCTGGCCTTCTATCTGCTAGGAAGGCCACATCGTACCTTGGAAGCCAAATGCGAGACTCCCTGGGAAACATCATCCATAATTTTTCCATCTTTTACCTACATGAATCAAGATGTCCAAAGTTAGGCGCGGAACAAAATGATGCCACAGCTACCTGAGAGAAATGCTATTTGCACCAAAAGTAAACACAAATCTTTCATTCCACAGACAAATGAGGTCAGGAGAGTTTGCTACTTTTAAAAGGTTATCTGCTAAGAACTCTGGAATTAATCTTCCTTGGGGGAGCCAAAGACTTTGGATGCAGCATACTAAGCAATCAAGAAACCAATGGCACGATGAGCATTTACTTTAAAAAGTGAGGCAATTCTTACAAGTATAATCATATTCTTTTTTACATCATAAATGCATTCCTTATTTAGAACTTTACACATTATTCAGAGCCCCTCCTAAGATGTCTGATGACATCTAAAATAATATCTAACTCGGTTCAAAAGTTTGCAATTGATGCAGTACAGATCATAAGCCTCAAAGCTTAATTATTCTACCTTTAATTTAGCAATATTGTGTCTTTAGAGGAGAACTGCCATTGATGGACCAGGGGCTGAAAAAGTCCCTCGTTCTCAGCCGAGATCACGGTGCCCCAAAACTATGCATTTTTTGACACCGTGCTCTCGCACGGGTTACAAAACACATGCAGGAGCGTGGCCCCAAAGTTTTGCACTGGGACATGTGGGAGGGTATGGTGGCACCATTCACATAACCAAAGCTACCACAGAGATACCAACATTTTCAAAAGTAAAGGGTGCATGGCTTGGCTTTTGAAAAACAGGGGGTCTGCAGTACTTAGCTAATTGGGAACCACTGGCCTAGAGTAAAAGTGAATAATCTTAGGGTTCAACAAGCTAGAATACCACCAGGGTTCTGAGTTCAACTCTGCACTCGTTGCATAAGCTTTTGCATTTTATTTATTTTAGCCCCACTTATTTTATTTATTTTAGCCCCACTTCCTTGTCTGCAAAATGGACATAACCTGACAGGTTGCTATTAATAAAAAGAGACTATAAAAATCACACTGCAGATCTGAAATTCAGAAAGCTGAAACACCGAACTGAATCATATTCATGGGAACAACCAGTACTTGATGAAAATGGAATTATATAACATGATTCCGAAAATATCTCTCTCTCTGTACCACCTTTCCCAGCCTCGTGTCCCCCTCCAGATGTTTTGGAGTACAGCCACCATCAGGGCTATCTAGATGGGCAAAGATCAGGGATGGCAGGAGCTGCAGTTCCACAACATCCTAAGCACCAGGTTGGGAAACCCTTCTCTGCACGCCCTGAAATATTAACATAGGCTCCTTTCCAGTATTTAGCTCACCTGTGATCTCTGGGAAACGTGAGAACAGCAGTTTGCGGAGGGGCTTTTCCGCAGCTGCCCCAGCCTCAGGGATTAACATGTGCTAATGCCCATCTTAGGGTATTCAATTAAGTGTTCAAACATGTCCCAAGTCTCTATTATGTCAGGCATTTGTGAAAATTTCTCAGTAATGCCCCATATTATTTATCTATGGCATTTTCTAGCTTTTAGGGGGCTTTATCTGCAGCGAGCTTTGCAACTCTGCCCTCTGTGTTAAACTAGCTGGATCTTTGAATGTCACTTGTATTAAGATGAAGGCTTAAAATTGGATTTTTAGGCATATAAGGTTTCATGGACATGCATGAATAAATACTAAACAATGAAACCAAGAGTGGGAGTGGAGGGAAGTCAAGCAAGATTATGGTTTTAAAAAAACTAGCAGGATCTTGGGGAACCCTTCAAAGAGGGCCTAGGGAGGTATGCTGTTGGAAGGAGTGGCATGATCCGGCCAAAGAGTGCTGGTGTGTGAGTGCTGGGTATTGTGTTGGACTAGGAACAGGAAGACCCAGGTTCAAGTCTTGACTTGGCCAGGATGGGGTGACATTAGACCTGCCATTTCCCCCCTTAAAATACCTTACCTCACAGGGTTGTTGTGAGAATGAATCACGTAAGCCACCCTGAGCTCCTTGGAGGAAGGGCAGGATATTATAATAAATAAACAAAACGTTTGAGACAGACGAATTAAACGGCCAAGAAGGATGAGGGGGAAATATCAATGTCACATCCGTTTTGAACTGGACTCTCAGATCTTTGGCTGCAAATCTCTTGAAGTATAATGCCAGAACCTGGTTTTTTGATAACACCAACAGGGAAGTGTTTTTTAGACTACATCGGGGAGGAATTGTACTGCCACTCTGTGTGCACACAATTTCACACTGGAGAAGCTCATGTGTGTAAGAAGGAAAATGGTATTCAGTTCCCATCACCAATGTACTCATTTCCAAAGTTACCTTCTCCTGTGCAGGTTTGAGGACATTTTCATTTATACTCTGACCTAACTCTGAAGCCTAGTTAAAAGTAAAACAAACACAAAAGTCAGTTACACTTTTCTTCATAGGAAACATCTAACATGTATTGCCACGGAAAGGAGCCACTAGACTTTCAAAGAAAAGGAAGGAAGGAAGAAAGAAAAGACAAAAGCAGGACAGAGGAGCCCTGAGGTTTGCCTGGTACAAGCGAGAGAGTGAGCTTTAAGCACACAATGCGTATTCACAAAGAGACGGGGAAATACACCGAGATGTACAAGACTACAGGGCTGTTTCAGTATCCTCGAACTGGTTCCTTTAAGCAAGTCCCAACAGACCAAAAGAAAATATCCTTGCTAAACCAAAGGTTACTTTAGGGGTGAATGTGCTGCCACTGCAGAGAGGTCAGTTCCCATGCTGCTCCAGCAACACGCAAGAAAACTTTACTCAAGAGGTTTGGTCACACTGTGCGATTACTCAGATGTAAGAACACAATATGGCCCTTATCATGTAGGCATTAACTTAAAATTATTAGAGGGGCATGAGAACTAACCACACTGAAACTACTGGGTAATCACAACCACTGCACTACATTAACATGAAGTCAGCAAGTTCTTTTGGAAAGAGAAATGCAATCATTTCACAGAACATACTCTGAAGTTATGCAAGCAATGGCAAGCCCATATGAGATTTCCTGTGGCTGGGTAACGCAGAAGACCTGCTCTTCCCAATTCCACAGCCTAACTTTCATGCTCTTTGCCAAGATGCACAAACATAACTTGTAGAAAAAACAGGAAAGAGATGCAGAAGGCTTTTAAACTAGAAGTGGAACGCAACTGGAAAACCTTGTGTGATTTTGTACTCTGGTGCCTCAGGTGCGGCCTGTTAGTCTGGGGGATGCACTTCCTGTTCTGCTTCTCTAGACCTATAAAGTGTTACAACTAGAAATACGAAATGGTGTGAAATTGTACCCAGTTAATTGGGGGAAGACGGAGGGGGGGGGGAGGGAGAGAATGAATTATTGGTTAGAGGTTAAAAAGAGAAGGAATACACTTGTGGACTGGTAACATTATGTTTATGACACTCAGATCTAGACTGCCCAAGTTGACCCTACAGTAGCTGCTTTGGGGAATATGGATTGGAATAGATGATCCGTAGTCCCTTTAGACCAGGCACCCCTAAACTCGGCCCTCCAGCTGTTTTGGGACTACAGTTCCTATCATCCCTGACCACTGGTCCTGTTAGCTAGGGATGATGGGAGTTGTAGTCCCAAAACAGCCAGAGGGCCGAGTTTGGGGGTACCTGCTTTAGACCAAGAACATTCTATTCATCCTTCAGTTGTTTCCCAGAATAATGTTATTTCTTGCTGCTATTTCTTATTGGATGCTAAGTATTATGGAAGAACACAGTTGCACTTCTCCTGAATCTTGTCTTACTCTACAGAGTTACATGCATTGTGAGTTAAGGGTGGGATGAGTGACTGAACTCTTCCTTTCCAATTTTTTAATTTATCTGTGATTAAGTTGTAAAGCTTGGGGGAAATCCCTGCTCATCTTCCTGCCTAATACCACAGTCTCCTCATCTAATCTGTCACCACGTTAAACTAGAAATGAAAACAATTAAGGTATTGGACCAACATGGCTGGCATCTTCTTTATCTGTTACCATGCCTGATGATGCTAACAGGACAGTGTGGAAGTTCATAACCTAAAGTAAGTCTGTCTAGTCAATGCCCTTGTTTATTATGAGGGCCAGTGTCTGGTTCAATTCACAGAATATGCACAACTTATTCTCCTGACAATATGCAGCTGATGGAATTGTTAACCCTGTGAAAGAGACAGAGCACAGAGGTTTGACAGATCTGTGACTGAATGCTGAACACCCTTTTCCCAATGAACAAAGCCTTCAGGGGAACATCTATTGCTAACTGTGATGTTACCATGTATAAGAGAGTGCTGGAGGGGAAATAGTTAAATAGGTTGCGAAGACAGGGCCCAGGGGGGTGGAGTCAGTGGGTCTATAAAGGAGTTCTGGGAGGAGTTCTGGGAGTTAGTTCGTTGGGAGTTGTGGGTGGGTAGTTGGTTGGTTTGAGTGGGTTGGCTGGTTGGGAAAGGCAGTTGGTAATAGAGAGACAGTTAGGGCAGTTGGTCCTTGAGTGTGGGGAGGTAGCAGAGATAGAGAGAGGAACATAAGAATAAGAAAGTAAAGAGGAACACTGTTTGGAATGCTGTAATAGTTTTGTTTTAAGTCTGAAATAAAATACACTCTTCTTTATGAATTGAAAAGCTGACTGAGACTGAAGTGATTTTACCAGGGAGGACCTGGTTGGTGGCAGTGGATTAGTGGTGTACGGGTCAATCGTCCGTGAGACGACCGGGGGCTCCGTACGAACGCCACACTAACCTCATTTCCAAATACTTCCCTAATGTAAATACAGTTCTGGATACACCTCAGTCCTGAGTGCTCATCCCATAAACCCACGCGTTGAGCGAGCCTTTGACATCCAACATTTACAAAATAGTATGGATTGGAATATATACTTAGAACTCTTGCTTGATGCAGCCTATTTTAAAACAAGCTGAAGGAGACATTACAGAAAGATGCAGACGACACCGTTCAACAAAAATGACTTGATTTCAAAGTGAGGGGGGTTAAAGTGAAATTATAAAAGACAGCTAGCAGCAAAATGTACAAACTCAGCACAGAAACAAAGCACCCATGCATGAGAATTGAGGGGAGGGCTTTACCGGATCTGCCTGCTGTTTGTGGCCCCAAAACTTTAGACCCAGGCAGCACAAGAGAAGAGAGCAAGGGAGGTAGAAGAAGCAGCTTTTAGCAAAAGATCTAATGCACTCTTTTGTTCCTGGCAAGAAAGCATGATATTTATCCCAACATCAGTGCCTTAACGACAAGCAAAATGTTTAGTCTCTTGATTACCACGCCAAACTAAATTGTCAAAAATAAACTAAAATAAAATTATATAGTCAGGGCTGAGAGCGAGAGTCAGCTTGTAAGCACGAGCTAGGAAGCAACAGCTCCAATTGTTAATTGGGAAAATTTGCCATCATGTACCGACTGAGAAGGCAGCAGTGCTGCTGAGGTGCCTTGTCAGTAGGGCTGGTAAGTTAACTCCAGTGTAGCATTTTGAATATATATGCATGTTGATACTAATATGACATTCAACAAGGTTTAAATAAGAATCTATGAGTCCCGTAAGAAGGCAGGAAAGGAAAATCAAGTCAATATCAAACGTTATATATTTTACAGAAGGGGAAAATATCTGCAGGCTTTGTGTTCTGCCAACATCTGCCAGGAATACTGATTTAATTTTCCCTTGAAAGACACACCATTTTAGCTTGCAAGACGGTTTCAGTTAAACAAGAATTAATTTCACTGGGCGTGTGAATGCACCCAAGGATATATTCCTCATAGAATCCAAAGCCTTTGCTTTGCACAACTTGATATAAATGCACCAACGCTTTTCTACAAACTGCTTAGGTTTGTTTTAGTACAAATATGCTCTTATAGAAGCTGGTTTCTATTAGCATGTTCCCTTCACCTACAAGGCAAGCACCTCAGGAACATGCAGGATTGCCACTGAGAAGGTAGCGTGTAGATGCTCGCACACAGATATCATTTGTATAAACCAGCTTCTCTGTGTGGGTATTACACACATGTAAACACCGCAGTTCCTATAAATAGCACCATCATCTGAGCATCTCCCAGCTGTGACTTTATGGCAGTCCCACAGAGACTCCAGCATAGTATCAACCAGCCCCAAGTTATGATCTATGCAAATTGTGCATTGATTAGGAGGCAATTCAAGTCTGGAGGCTATTGCTTAATAGAGAAGCAATATCTGAGGTTCTGCAACACTAACTGCAGGCTACATAATTTTACCCGAGGAAGCTGTAATCCGTTTCCACATTACGTACACTGCATAACCTACAATTCCCCTCTCAGTAGATTTATTTACTTCTAATGAATTGCTTTCCGCCACTCCCTTAGGCAAAATGCTTGACGTGACAAAGGAGTAAATTCTGCAGCCATGGGCTAAAATGTAAAATATGCATAAGCCATAAGTGGAAAGTGAATTAACAGAACCCCTGTTCAATTTAGATGTATGACACAACATTCTCTATTAAAATAAGAAAGGACACATGCCTGATACCAGCAGTATGCTGTCTCGGTTTTTTAAAAAGCAACAGTTGATGGTGCAAAGTGCAAAGATGATGAGTGGTTTTATAGGTTTTTAGAGCAGATTCTTGCTATCCAGTTGTAGATATTCTGCAACTTGGTAGCAAACTACTAAATAAATGTCTGATGAGTCAACAGGTGCAACCTCTGTTTTCTATTGTGCTTCAAAACATACCTCATCTGCTTCCTAACTTAAGAGTACATGACGCTTTCATCACAATACCTCTGACACTGGAACCTAATTTGCAGTTTCTCAGAGAAGATCCGGGAGATTGTAAATATTCCAAGAGAATTCAAACTGCTGAGGAAAAGAGAACCAGTGAAGATTTTTAGTGTTGGGTTAGCCACATAACAGAAGGACTTATGAAAATCACCTTTTGAGTTGCTTGAGATCCAAATTTGGTAGCCTGTTAATAGAAGCAAGAATTGTTTGTTTCAGTCTTTTATTTTCCCCTTAGCAATTCAAAGCACAGACACTGATGATGTGGACTGCAGCGCCACAAGATTATTCTGTTGCTGCTTTACTGTAGCAACCTAACACCTTCCCCCTTGACATTATAACGTTCTTATGTTTCTCAAAATCTTACAAAACGCCTACCACTCTAAGGAACTTTTTAGAGCCACGAATATCAAAACTTTGCTTTGTTAGAATCCTTCCATATGGGAGACTTCTAGCATTACCCAAACACTGGTCCCGTCCCCCCGCCCCACCCTCTGCTGTAAGCTATAGGCAGAAAAACAACTGACTTTCCACACTTCAAGGTTATTGTGTGTACACATCCTCTTATGTTCTGCCCACGTGTGATATGGCGATGTGGGTTCTGAGGATCCCATTCGCCAGAGAAATGTTCTCTAAAATCATTTTGCCACTAGAAAGGAAGTCTGCACCTCCGAAAACAATTGTGGAGGGAGAGTACAGAAATTGCCAGTACAGAAATGCCTCACACCAGCCAAGGAGAAGCAGAGCACTATGCTCCTCTTTTTCCAGCTTGCTCTTATAAGTAAAAAGCAGATGAGGGGGAAAAATTGGATAAAAATTAGATTGACTATCAAGAACAGCCAAGATGCTTAACCACTTGAAAGCATCAATGCCGTTTCCAAAACATGCCTTTTTGAAAATTCCACCACAAGTAATTTCTCATAAATATCAATTAGCATGGTTTCTCTTTTTTTAAGGAGACTAGCTGAATCCATAAAAAGTAGCTGTAACAGCAGCTATCAGACCTGAAAGCTAAAACAAATCTCCACTGTAAAAGGCAATATTCTTCTGGATATGAGAATCTATGAAAACACACACAGAGAGCGAGAGACAAATTAAGGGAAGGCTGTTCCCTTCATGCCCAGATTGTAAGCTTCCAAAGGCATCGGGCTGGCTGTGCTGGAAACAGAATGAACCAGAAGGGTTCTTGTGTTCTTGACAGGATATTGGTTGACAGCCAAGGCTGGCTCTGCCATGCGGCAGGGCAAAGCAGCCTGGTCTATGCGGTGGCTAGATGAAAGCAGGAATTGGTGTATGAATGGTGTAGCAAGACTTTTAAAAGTGTTTGACCTGATGAGAGGGGTGTCTGAACTCCTCTTCAGATAGCACAGTTTGCAGCCTGTAAAGCAGATTATTTTACAATGCAACAGTTTTGAGTTCTCAGGATGGATTCAGTTGACCTGATGTCTCACATGATGATAGCAGTCACCCTCCTGCTAGGATGGCCATTTAAAGCTTTCACCACACAGCAATTCCTCAAAAGCACTTATGTGGGAAGATGATCATCAGGTGAATGGGTGGTTAATGAGCATCTGAAGGCATCCTTAGCAGAATGGAGAAAGCAACAAACCGAGCCCATCGCTGCAGGTGTTTGGTTCCTTTTAGGTTTTCGCCTGTAAAAGGTCAGCTTCCTAAGAGAAACTCTATTACACAGAGCAAGCTGGATAACTTCATTTGCTGGATTATAGTGTTTACTTACACCTTCTTTAGCTGCAGAAGCAAACTTGCTCGCTCCAGAAGTAAAACTACTCCACCCCTGAAAGAAGAAGCAGAGAATGGTTAGGCCTGCTCCATTTTTACCAAGGTAAAACAAAAAAATGTTTCTTTCAACAACCAAGTGCAGAGAAAATCTAATAACCTTTCTGTATCAGGTGAGGGGAACCTCTGGGCATTGTTCGCCTCCATCTACCACCATCCCTAATGATAGACTGTATTGGATGGAGCTGATGGGAGTTGGAGTCCAAATGTCTGGAATGCCCCACGTTCCCCACCTTTGCTCTGCATCGTAACAGCACAGACTCATCCACCTTGTCATATACGCTACCCCAATTCTCGGTAAGCTCAGCCTCTTTGTTTGAAAGTGCACAGCTCCCAAACTTGCACAAAGGCCAAAACTGGTAGCCATAATAAAAACGTGCAACCCTTGCTTGATCCATGGGCTTAACTACAGGAAGGTAGAAAGGTGAGGCAAAATAAGTGAAAGATCATTTCCTTAATTCAGGGGGAGCCGATGTAGTTTGGAAAGTTTCCCTGGTTTGGAAAGTCACCAGCTCTTAGCTTCAAGTTCAAGCAAGTTCTACAAATCATGATTTCCCCTCTCTTGTTTTCTTCTTCTTCTTTTTCTACACTAACCATACACAATGACACTGTTGATTTTGTAAAATGGAGCCACAACAAGTAGCCCTTTTCCCTACTGCTTCTCTCCTGCCCGGGAAGCCTCCTGCCAGTTCCATTCTCCCTGTCTGAAGCCTTTATGCAGGTAGAGGAGGCCAGTGACATTTCAGAGTGTACTCTTTTCAAATGCATTGAAAACCATTTTGAAAAAGAACTGGGGAGTTGCTTGTCACTGCAGTGAAAATGAATGTTTTGAGAGGGTAGAGAAAACGAAGGAGAATAATCCCATGTTACCTGATTTTAAAATGCTGCGCTAGTATTTCTAGAAAGACCGGCATGAAGGCAAGAAAGGTTAGCGCAGCTAAACATGAACGAAATCAACACTAGAAGCATTCTGGCAAGAAAGCAAAGCAAGTGGATAAATTATCATTTTGATTTGATTACCATTCCGATAAGCAATCAAGCACACCATTAGTCAAGTTGTCCACTGTGGTTGTTTTCTATGATGCACGGTTATTCATTTCTTAGCATTATACTCCAAGTGTTGAAGTAATCTGTCTAAAATTGCGCTCTGTCGTCTCTACTTTTTAAATTGTTGTTTCAGACATGATGTAATACGGGGAACCTTGGCTTGCTTAGTGGCAACAGAAGAGTGAAAGAATAAGAATGCATCTTATATCAGCGTATGCACAGGAAAAGCAGATACTTACTGAATACAAAGAGGACATGGCATTATTGAGAAAGTCATCTTCCTTTTTGGGAGGCGTAACTGTGTTCCCGAACCCCACGTAACGATTTTCTTGACCCCTGAATCAAAGCACACAAGATGTTTGAGCTCAAATATAGGGTATGCCTTAAACCACTATACGCAACTGATGCAAGCTTTATCTACAGGGTTGTTTTACCTATATTGTTGGAGGAGAGAGAGGAATGTTTGTGGGTCTCCCTGGTGAGATGAGGAGGAAGAGGAGGAGGATAATAATAATTTATTTATACCTCGCCCATCTGGCTGGGTTTCTAACAAATCCTCACAAGTTCTCTTTCATGGGCAAACAACTTAGGAAAGGCCCGCCTCTCACTGTTGTTGTTTTTTTAAAAAAAATATTATTATTATTATTTTCCCCAGAGGAGTAGAGGGCGTGAGAGAGACTTGTGCTGGTTTTGCAAAAGTTCTCTGTGAAGCAAGCATCCTTTTCCCCCAGCATCTTATGGAAAATTCAATGGAGGGGAGCTTTGTGCAGAGCATCCAGGACAGGGGTGGTTACCACAGGGGAGAGGACAATCACAGTTGGCAACGAAGGAGAAGTGATTCTTACCCTTGGTAGGAGCCAAGATCATCATTTAACCAGTCTTCGAAAGCTTTGTCAGAAGGGGCACCAGTATTCTGGGGTTGTCCAGCAGAGCTCCTGCAAAGAAAATAAACAAACCCATACATCAAACATTATTATGCCATAGTAATTGGACCACTTGAAATTGACAAGCACTGGAGAAAAGTGCATGGGGCATCTATAAATGTAAATTAGCAAACCTTGCTAAGAGAAGGTATAATCCTGCAAACATTGCACAGCATTTGTGGAATGCACTCCCCTCCCCCTCTTGGTGTACTCTTGGTGCAGACACTCTTATAATTTCAGCATTAAGTAAAAAACTTAATTTTTTTACCCAGCCATTTGTAGGTGACTAGGAACGTTAATGGTCTAAGTGCTGGAGCCCTGGAGACTTATTAATGTTATTTTGACTGCCTTTTTGTCGTGCTGATTTATACTTTTGATTGTTCCAACTAATTTTTGTATGTAATTTATGCATCATAGTTGTGCTGCACCTCACTCTGGAATAAATTTGAGATGAAGGCCAGGATAAAAAGACTCTTGATGAATAAACAAAAGAGGTCTGCCTTCCTACATGCAACTCAAGAGTGCAAGAGCATGATCAAAAATAAAATGAAGAACCTTGGTCAGCTTCTTAAAGACTAACATCAGCCCCATTTCTTCCCCTATCTCCCTGGTAACAGGTACAGTGGTACCTCGGGTTAAGTACTTAATTCGTTCCGGAGGTCTGTTCTTAACCTGAAACTGTTCTTAACCTGAAGCACCACTTTAGCTAATGGGGCCTCCTGCTGCCGCCCACCGCAAGAGCACGATTTCTGTGCTTATCCTGAAGCAAAGTTCTTAACCTGAAGCACTATTTCTGGGTTAGCAGAGTGTGTAACCTGAAGCATATGTAACCTGAAGCGTATGTAACCCGAGGTACCACTGTACAAAAATGTAACAGCATGGCCCATCCATGCTGTGGATGTGATGTTGCAGGTAACCGTAATAGCCATGCGCATTCTCCAGTATTCACCTCCATCATTAGTCTAAGCACCTTCAGATGGTTAACATAATAGCCTTAGAACAACCACACACTGTGCAAAATAAAGAGATCTCTACCTGTGAGCTGAGGACAGAGCAACCTTGGGCTGAGGTGGAGTCCAGTTTCTGGCAGAAGAAGTTTCAACTGACCATTCTTTACCTTCCACTTCTGCTGCCACCTAAAAAGAATAATACCTTAAAGACACAAATTCTATTTGCTACTGCGCAGTAGAAACAGAGAAAAGGTTTGATGTAGCCTGCTTCTAACCTCTGCGGGAAAGGATATGCCACTCCCTAGCCCCGGAGACTGGGAGGAAAGCACCACAGAAGGACTTTCCTGAAGCAGGGAACGGAAGCAGATAGGTTTGTAGGGCCACCCAGGCTCCCTACTGCTTTATCAAGGCCCAAGAAACCAGCTATTCACATCCAAAGTGTAAATAACCTGCTGAAGTCACTACAATAAATGGCAATAGCCATCTATTTAGAAGACCTTTTAAAAAGGGACTAGGGAAATTCATGGAGAAGATGTCTATCAATAGACATTAGCCACAGAGATAAATGGAACTGCACTGTTCAGAGACTGGATACTAGACACAAGAGATATAACCAGCAGGAAGGGGCTGTTGCCTCCCTATACTGTCTATAAGCTTCCCAGAAGCATCAGACTGACATGAATGCTGAATGTTCCAAGAATGCGGAAATTATTGTTTAATTACATTTACCTTATCTCTGAAGAGAGCGGCTGCTTTACTGTTGTATTTCTCTTGCAGTGACCAGCAAGGATCGTAGTCCTCTTGGGTCTCTAAAAACTCCCGGAATTTACGATTACCACCAGCCTTCATTTTCTCCAGTTCAATGTCCTTCCATTTGTCCATTGTGACAGAGCGCACAAAACTGAGAACCAGAAAGGCAACCGCCACACCCCGTTGTTAATATCTTTGTGCATCAGCAGCTTTGTACACCAGCAACAAAAGCTTTCCAAAATAACTTCTGTATCACCAGGGGGGCAGGGATCAATTTTAGACTCCTAAGTGAATTATGCGTATGTCACTACTAGGAGACACCTCCGTTGAAGTTAAAGCTGCAGCATACACACATATACATTATATAAATAATATGATGTTGCTCTGAAATGTTAAAAAAAACACACACCCAAAAAATAAAAATCAGACACCAAGCTGGATCCAGACATAGTAATGCCTGGAGCAGACTGCTGTGTCACCTGAAGCAAGGATCATAGTTTATCCCTATGGCTATAGTTTAAGGAAGCCCGTTTCACAACCCAATTTGAAGGTGGCTTGGGTTGAGGATACTGAACTTAGGGATAAACCACAATCCCTGCTCCAGACAACACAACAGGCCAAGATCCAGGAAGCAAACACTCTCATAGTCCTTCTCCCAGCTGTGCAGGAGAAGCGAAAGCACATAAGCTCAAGGCTCGCTGCAGCTCCTTCCGGCTTGGGCATGGCAAGCTAGCTGTGGTTCAGTGTGGGATGTGAATGCAGCCAATGTGTTCCAATATATACATTTTCATTTACTTGTTTCATCCCCAACGAAAACATATTTGTTATCACCATTGATGACTGACCTGAGATGAACTCCCAAGCCTCTATGCTTTCCTGAGCATTCCAAACAGATCCAAATTCCATAGGTCACACTCACCCATTGAGGGTTAAATGCACCACATTCGAAACAAACCTGCAATAAAAAATGGGGGTGGAAGTTATTTCTGTTTTCAGTAGTTACTCCAGGTGAGTAGCTCAGAAATGATATCAAAACGTTATTTAGAAGTAACGAAACAAAGCAAACCTTGCTATTTTCATAGTAGTATATTAAGGTACCAAGAGTATTAGTGTCTGCATTTCTCTTACATCTGTATTTGCCACATAAGTCTGTCTATGTATTAAAATCTTCCTTGGAAGCCCTTTTCCAGGTTCCATGAGTTCAAGCAGGTGGTGACAGGAGGTAAGAGCTGCACTGTGGTGGAATCTCAGCTCTGGAATTCTCTCCCCATAAAGCTTCATACAGCAACAAGCTTACAATGCTTTTGTCACCAGGTAAAAAGGTTGTTTTCATCTTGCCATCCTTTCAGTTGGCTTTGCTGTTACTATTGCATTTGTATTTTGTTTTAAATGTATTTCATATTTTTAATTGTCTACTCTCAAGCTACTCTGGAGATCTTTGCATAGAAGTGAACGGTATCAAGCAGCTAAAGCAAATAAATAAAACGGTACTCAACATATATAATTAGAGCTTTACAGCCTGCTCTGTCTGCTAACTTATTTGGAGTAGAAGCTGCAGGCTGCCATTCAGTCTAACACACTAATCAAATTATTCGTATTAAAGTGCTTCAGTACTACTCACACCAATTAAGACATAACATCCAGCCAGTGGCTTTTGGAATCTGCCCTACAAGAATATATCTACATAGAAACTTTCAATGACTGCCTGCTGCCAGACCAGCTTGCCCAATTACCGAAATCACATTCAGATACACCTCTCTGGGTACCCACACCTATTGCTACCCAACTGCCTTGTCTGTGATACTTTGCCATCTGTTGAACTCCCCTATATTTATTTTTAAAAAATACTTGTATACCACAATTTTATAAAAAATATCAAAGTGCTTTACAACTATAAATATATACAATAAAAAATATAAACCTTTTAAATCAGAGATCATCAGCTAGTACATAGGATAGCATAGATGCCAAGTTTTTAGTCCCTACAGCACCAAAGACCTCAAGTCTTATAATATTTTATTGGCTCTTAGCATTAAATATTGCTGATCTCATTCTTTTAGCTGGTTGCAGTTTTTTACAGTGCAATTCTGTGTGTTTCCTCAGAATCAAGTCTCACTGATGTACAGTCATACCTTGGAAGCCAAATGGAATCCATTCCGGAAGTCCGTTCGACTTTCAAAATGTTTGGAAACCAAAGCGCAGCTCCTGCAGCCAATCGGAAGCCGCAGAAGCACCATCGGATGTTCAGGCTCCAAAGAACGTTTGCAAACTGGAACACTCACTTCCGGTTTTGCAGAGTTCGGGAGCCAAAACATCCAAGTACCAAGGCGTATAAGATCCAAGGTACGACTGTAAATTGATCCTACTGATTTCAACAGGACTTACTCAAGAAGTAGATGGGAAAAGCAACACAGCCTAAGTTTCAAACTGTACTTTGACTTTTCTAACCGAATTACAGGACATCATATTATATAAAGAAATAAAATCTGTTGCATGAGGTTTTCAAGAACAATCTTGCAAACAAGCACGACTGAACCCCATCAATGATGATTTGCTTCTTTTATTTTGATAAACTTGCTCCAACGTACAGAAGTCACTGTGCGAGCATGAAGTTCTGCTGCAATATGGCCCAACTATCCAAAAAAGACACTACATGCGGGAATTCTTGCAATATTTATTTTGCACATGCAGATATCATACGGTTTGATCAGGACGACAGGGCATTTTATGACAACTGGTCCAGAAAG
Organism: Podarcis filfolensis; assembly: GCF_964270895.1. NCBI lineage: Eukaryota > Metazoa > Chordata > Lepidosauria > Squamata > Lacertidae > Podarcis > Podarcis filfolensis. Next base: position 91,402,665 of record NC_139609.1, on the reverse strand, counting down.
AGAGTTCATAAAGGCAAATATGTACGCTAATATGAGCAGCACGCAAAAGGCAAGTGTCTAACATGAGGTGCAGATGACTCACTGCTGCTGAATCATAAGCTGCTAAGGGGATACACGAAACTGCTTACATTGTTCTCATCCTGCACTCGCACTTCTTTAAGGACCTTCCTTGTTCTTGGACTTGCCATGGCCCTGCAACAGAGAGGAAAATAAATTAAGAGATCGGATATAAAACTACATTGCGACCCAGTAGAGATACATGTTGCAGAGATGCCCCTACGATCCATGGTTTGTAGCAGGGAGGTTGCTGGAGTGGGGTGGGGTTTGGATATTAGCATTAACTACGATTCTCAGCTTCTGAACAAATGGTCATGTTAACCAGGTACCCTTGAAGCCCATTTGAAATAGGTGTGCCAAAAAATGGTTTTGGGGGAAACCATGGTAAAAAGATCAATGATGTACCTGCAATGCCAGACTACAATGAATCATAAGCAGTACTAAGTGCAGATGTCCAAAGCTTGGGTGGCCATTTGCAAGCCATGTTTTAAGGGGACACCAGTATAAAGTTTGAACTGAGTCTCTGTGGTGTTAATAGTGTTCCATCTCTCTTAAATTATCCTGTACTGGGATTATTACTGAATTGGGACCAGGAAAAACAACAACTGGAGAAAACAACTCCAATTAAATGCTTCAAAGTCATAGAAGTTACTGGTAGAATGAATCAGTTTTACACCATACTTCACATTTTCAAAATAATTAATCTTTTACATAATAAACACTATTCTGAAGTGAGGCATGTTCTCAGCCAAGGAAAGTCAATACAGTTTTAAGCTTCAGGCAGCGCCTTTCTATAATATAACCTTCCCATTTATATTACTTCTACTGTCAAGTTTTATGCGCTGCTCTAGCTACTACTACCTTTCCCTTGAAAAACCACAGTGACATATAGCGTTGCAGCAAAATAACCAGAAAAGCCAGGAACTAATGTCCTGTCAGCCGGTTTCCCAGTGTGATTCATGAGGAAAGTTGTACAAATTGAAGGAGCACATTATTACTGAGTGAGGTAAGGTTGTTTCTTTGCAGGCTTGCTTGCCTTTCGTGCAAGATTTGAAGTAGATATTCCCTTTAATTGACTGTCACAGAAAATGCCATGCCATAAGGCAGAGGCAGCCCCAACAGTATCTGAAGGCACCCTGTCGGCTTAAGTTGCCGTGGTCAATAATCAGGGCTTGTAGAACTGGGGTCTTGCCCCCCCCCCAAAAAAAAAATGCAGGAGGAAGGGGAAGGACAATGAATGAGACCCTACTCTTTTTCCGCCTGTTCCGTCTGGCCTTTGGTTTGGAATCAATTTGATTCCCTCCCCCTCTTTCTTTTTTCCTTTCTCCTTCTGCGTTGGAACTCCTATTTGGGGACTTCCCTGGCTTTTTTCTGGCCCATGTAGGACCAGTCTGGATAGTTAGCCTTGCTGAAGACTTGACGTTTTTATCCCCAAATAAGTTTTTGATTGAGTTCCACTGAAATGAGACTGCATTTTAATGTTGTATTTTAATTTTGTTTTTTTAAGCTGTATTCTAATCAATTGTTTTTATATTTGGTGTTAGTCGCCCTGAGCCCGGTCTTACAGTGGTACGTCGGGTTACATATGCTTCAGGTTACATACGCTTCAGGTTACAGACTCCGCTAACCCAGAAATAGTGCTTCAGGTTAAGAACTTTGCTTCAGGATGAGAACAGAAATCGTGCTCCGGCGGCGCGGCAGCAGCGGGAGGCCCCATTAGCTAAAGTGGTGCTTCAGGTTAAGAACAGTTTCAGGTTAAGTATGGACCTCTGGAATGAATTAAGTACTTAACCCGAGGTACCACTGTAGCTGGGGAGGGCAGGGCATAAATAAAATTTATTATTATTATTATTATTATTATTATTATTATTATTATTACTCCCCATCTCCCTGTCCCTGTAATTTGAGGATCCCTAACTGAAGGAGGATGGGTTCAAGGAATCAAACCTATAGCAACCAACACAGAGAAGCAACTAACACATCACTTGTGTTCTTTTAAGATATCCCAACTGCTGAGAGCTTTTATCTCCATTCTATTCTTTGCCAGCATGGATATTCCCTAGTAGTAAGAGGGATGTGCATTTGTGACAATATCTGCCTATAAAGGGGGGCTGGAGGGAGAGCTCTGGTTCCTATTTTTCTGCAGATTGGCTCCCTACCTACTGTGCATAAACTGTAAACGCTGTCTGCAGTACACACAGACCCTAGAAGTTATGAATATACAGAATACAGTACAGTGCTGGAGGTTCAAAGCTTTTCATTATATTGCTGAAATATTTACAGCATCCCTGGATGGAAAGTCAATATTATTATACCCCATATTAAAGATGCAGAGAAAGGGCTACCGCTGAGTAAGAACACTTTGCCTAAACTACCCAGTGGGATTGTGGCATAGGAGAAGTTTCAACCAGGAACTAATTCAACCAGTAGCTAATTTCTTGCATTAGTTCACAAGAGATTAAATTAAAAAAAATAATTCTGGGATTTAAAAATGATTAGAAGCTTACTTTTTCCTGCTCTGAAATAAAGTGGGCTGTTCCTGAGCAAAAGGAACTCTGTTTTGCCTTGGAGATTGAGAGGATGCAAAGAGAGTTGCACCGTCTCAGAATGAAAACTGTATTGGCTTTCTCCAATCTCCCCATAAAAGGAAAGTGTCAGGCAGGGAAAAGAGAAAGGAGGGATGCAGTTTTCTGACAGCTATAGCTTCCAACCAGAGGAATCTGCTTCGTACGAAGGAGATATATGGAAACCATCTGGACTTAGTGGAGGAACGGGAAATCCACACAGGATTATTATTTTGCTTATCGGCTTAAGGAGACTAACAGAAGAGATCGTAAAGGAAAAATAGAAATTATATGAACAAGATATGATGTGGAATGGGACTGATTTGGACATTAACGCAGTAATAAGAAGATGATTTGAATCCCCCTTTGGATTTTGAAGTATGGGTTCCCCCAACAAAATTTAAAAATTTGGCTTTGTAATTTGGAATTATGTGATGTGATTTAATTTGATGTGATTGGCCAGTTAATAAAAATTATTTTTTAAAAAAAAAAAACAACAACAACCAGAGGAATCTGGAATCTGACATGTTTCACTCCCTCAGAAGGAGCACCTATGCCTGCAAATTTCATTCCATGTGGTCAAGATATAAAAGTTATACAGTGGAACCTCGGGTTACGTACCGTCCTCCTTACGAACGCTTTGGGTAATGAGTTCCACTAACCCAGAAGTAGGTGCTCCTGGTAGCAGTTTGCCCCGGGATGTGAGTGGAAGTCACGCGCCTCAGGTTAAGAACGGTTTCGGGTTAAGAACGGACCTCCGGAACGATTTACTTTCGTAACCTGAGGTACCACTGTACCCATTTAGTCATTTCCTTATGTAGGCCAATGGGGGAGACAAATGAAGCCATGGATCTTCAAGGAAAGGCATTGTGGGTTACGCCTGAAGAAGTCCCTAGCTGAATTGGTCTCCTTTCTGAAGTGGAATCCAAACAAAATCTGGTCTTCAATACATGCTCCTAGCTACCCTAAGCCAATCAATGTGGTTTGTTGTTGTTTTTTAAATCCCCATACTGAATAGTGACATCAGGGAATAAAGACAGGTATAAGACACCATTATTGGCTTGCACTGCAACTATTACTCGAGGAACAAAAAAATTCAGATTCCCCCCAACCTGCTTATTAAGGTTGTTTTTTAAATACACACACACACACACACACAGAGAGAGAGAGAGAGAGAGAGAGAGAGAGAGAGAGAGAGAGAAGAGGGAGGGAGGGAGGGAGAGGCAGCTCAATAGATAGAACCACCACCAACTCTCTTTCTTTCATTAAATCAAGAATTTATTCATCTTCTTTTTAACCCACTGCATTTGCCACCCTGATTTTAAAACTAAAGTTCTCTCTTTTTCAAAGGAACGTAAGATGCGTGTAGTTTTTCCTACACTGAGCACACTTCACGAACAATACATAGCACATCTGCAGGAACTTCATGGATCAAAATATCCAATTTTGCCTATGCAAGGAACATCATAGGTTTTTTTAAAAAAATGTGAGAGAAGTAGCAACTCCACTATTAAACAGATGTTACATTGCGCAATTCAGAATGAGCGAGCAATTAACGAATATGAATGGGACAAAGTATAGCAAGCTGACTGGGTAACAAGTCGGAGCAGTTCCATCCAACGAAGCAGTCAAAATAACAAATCTGAAAGAAGGGATTATTTGTGGGTACATAACTCTTTTCTATTGGGTAATTGTTAAGACTATAACTCTTCCCTTATCACTTGCCTTCCTGGCTGTGGCTGGAGAGCCGCAGGTTTAGGATAACAGAATTTGGAGAGGAGTAGACTTCATGTTGAGTCACAGGGATGTGGAGAATCAGCATAAGAAAAATGATAGCAGATAAAACGGGGGTGTTGCGTGGGAAACTGTCTGTTGTCTGTTGAGGGCTGCAAAGTTGAGGGCTGTTGAGAGGTCCCATGTCAACACTGGATAAGACCAGAGCCAAGAGTTGGCAGTGCAATATTGGGGAGGACATAATACAAAAGCAGCAGTTAGTTTGCTGTCAAGACTGATTTAACAGCTTGAAGCCAAGAATAACTTTAATGATTTTTTAAAACTGCTTCTAATGGTGATTTATGTTTTATTGTATTAAGACAGTTGAATATGGATCTTTTTATAAACAAACGTAAATATATGAGTGCTTCTCTCAAAACGTCTGCTAGCCTAAGAAGACACATAGCTCTCTTTGATTATTTTAGGGACTTATGTTACCTGCCTTTGGGAGTGGGGAAGGTGTTCTCTCAAAGGTGGGATAAAAATACATTAAATGAATAGTTGGAAGAACTTCTCCATCTCTTGTATTAAACTAGGGAGCTTTGTTTGGATCTAATTCTAACTATAAGGTATTTTTTTCTGACTTATCCTGTTGACTTGCACTTCTACACATCTTCTTGCACTCCCTGGGCATCCACAGAATGGGTGTCATAAAAAATGGTGTGTGTGTGTGTGTGTGTGTGTGTGTGTATATATATATATATATATATATATATATATATATATATATATATATATTCCTGGAAGGTTAAGCACATTTCAGACTACATTAACTAACATATTAAATTAACAGAACGATTAAAGAATGCTTTGCATTAATGTTAATTAAATAAGAGTGTATCCACATCTGGCAGGCTCCGGTTAGATTCTGGATATCTTAATTTACTACACATTAGAATGGTTATTTCCAAATGGTGGTTTGCAGGAGCTTCGTGGGTGGGTTGCTAGGCTGCTCTCAGTGGGCGTCAAGGACAGTGAAGCACAAAAGGAGAAGAGGAATGGAATGTCTCTGCTTGGTGGCGGGGTTAAAAGAAGAGTACTAAACAAAGGCAAAAAAAATAATTCTTTGGAGGTAGAGTGGGTAAAAATGTTGGGCAACTATATTGTTATAATGCAAACTATGTCCGCCCCCCACCTGCTGTCCCAGAAACCTATTTATCCCATCAGCTTCCAGAAGAATGGGCAGGCATCCTTCTTAAAACTAAAGGATAACAGTTAAGATTTGCCTCTGTCATCCCTTTTACCCAAGTGATGGAGATACAGTGGTACCTTGGGTTAGGTACTTAATTCGTTCCGGAGGTCCGTTCTTAACCTGAAACTGTTCTTAACCTGAAGCACCACTTTAGCTAATGGGGCCTTCTGCTGCCGCTGCACTGCCGCTGTGCAATTTCTGTTCTTATCCTGAAGCAAAGTTCTTAACCCGAGGTAATATTTCTGGGTTAGTGGAGTCTGTAACCTGAAGCGTACGTAACCCGAGGTACCACTGTATGCTTTCTGGACAGTTGTGGTGTTTCAAGAAATTAGGAACGTAAGAAGTGGCCTTATAGAGAGTAAGAGCATTGGCCCATCTAGGTCAGAAGTGTCTACACTGAGTGACAGCGGTTCTCCACGGCTCAAGACAGGAGTCTTTCCCGGTCCTACCTGGAGATGCCAGGGACTGAACCCTTTTGCATGCAATGTGTGTGTTCTGTTATTGGGATAGAGACCCTCCTCATACGAGTTCAGAGCAGGCTGCATCAGAGAATCCCATTAACTCCTTCCCTGAGGATCATATCACTGTCCACATATTGGAGGGTCATGCTACATATGGTCTCCCCATTCCAGAAGTCATGGTATGGGCAGTTCATCAACATGATGATACTCATGTGCCCTGGGACCCAGTTTGGAGATCACAGTTCTGTGTATTCAATTAGGCACCATATTTCTCAGTTCTTACTTGTTAGAGCACAGAATCATAGCATTGTAGAGTTGGAAAGGACTATGAGGGCCATCTATTCCCAGCCCCTGCAATGCAGCAAACTTTTGCCTAAGGTGGGGCTCAAACCCACAACCCTGTAATTAAGAGTCTCATGCTCTACTAACTGAGCTATCCCTTTCTAAGAACTATCCCGACTGAGCTATCCCTTTCTAAGAGCATGTATTGACAGATGTCGTGGATCACAGGACATACTTTCAATTATACTTCCCACTTCATGAGAGGATTAGGCAGACAGGAATAAGTGACTTCATCCAAGAGCATCTTTAGAATGTGAAAATGTAGACAGTGCGGGTTACCCTAGCAATGTTGTCTGCAGCATTAACAATGCTTGCATAGCATGCTTAAGATGTTCTACTCCTATTAATTACATGTAGCAAGAGCGTAGCATCTGAAGGATACTGGGATAACACTCTATTTCTTACAAGTTAAGGTGCAGTAGATTTTGTCTTCTTACAGGTAATTTGTAAAGCCACAAACAAACACGTGAAAATGAACCTTCAAGGCAATAGTAGCTATATGCCAATAAAAGAAATGTAAGAATACAAATAGAAGGTCAATTTTAAAACAAAAAAGGAAGATACTGGAAGACATTTTAAGATGCTGTACTGTCTGCACGGTGTATAAAAGGATTTGCTAGGCGATGCATCTCTTTCAAAGAGAAACTAGACTGACCTATATACCAATTTGAGGCCATGTCCCTTTCTAGCATGCCTTATTATTTGCCCTTATGCTAATGGTGATAACTGATAGTCTAGATCTGTTCCAGAAAGGAAGCTTCACAAAATAAGTGTCTGCACCAGCCCACATATTTCTGACACTTTATCTCCCCTTCTGGAGCCACTTATGAGAAGGTTGATTGTCACCAACTCTTATTTTTAAGCAACCAGATCTTCAAAGAATCCAATGCTTTTTGAAATCAAAAGCCAATGACTAGTCAAAGAAGTGTCTTAAACAGCACTTCTATTTGCATAGACAAGCTACTCAAGGTTCTACTAGCTAACCTACCTTCTCCAAACAGAAGATTCATTGAACAACAATGCAAAGGAACATGGGAAATTGGGTAGCAAACTGACTTATTAACACAATCCTATCATACACGAAGCACCAGTTTTGGGGTGCTGCCCCAATGCCATACTTCAGGTGCTTCGAAGAAACTGGAAGAGTTGCAAATGGCTCACTCCTTCTCTTTCCAAGTTTCCAGCTCTCATTTAGATAGGGAAATGTGCAGGAAACCTAGTGTTCCATTTCAGCTCCCAGAATGGCCGTTGGTCATATTCTGGCATGAACACATGGAACCTGGGGGCAGGGAAGGACAACATTGTTCTTAGGAGTTTTTGTTGATTTTTAGCAGATAAACTGCATGGATACACCTAGACAGTGAAGAAGAATCCACTGAATAGCCTGAACGCACTAAAACAGAATTAATCCAGAGTGCAGAACTGATCCAAAAATGTCTACACGAGAGCCCCAATAAGTCAATATGAGTTTCCAAAAGGAGCAGCAAGCGTAAGAAGACAGAACTGCTTCTGTTCATATATTTCTAAGTGAGATTTAATAAATAAAAATAAAACTGGAACACAAATGTTGCAGCTCATCCTCATGCATTTGTACACAACAGGACTTTGTGCCCAGTGGGACTTATTTTCAAGATACACATAAGATGGCATCCCCAGTTCACAAGTGAGAGAGGAATAAGGAAGAAGAGAGAAAATACCTCACTGTATCAATGTTGCCTAGAGGTTAGAGTCATGGGCAATTTTGACCCAGACACCATCTTCAGCACAACCTAACTTACAGGGCTGAACCATGTGCAATACCCTGAGTTTTTTGGAAGAAAGAAGGGATGGAAAAAGGATTACTAAATAATCGTAAGACATTACGGGCATCTGCTCTAATGGCCAGTGCAGGTGAGACAAACTTTGCCACCCTTCTCAAGGCCTCTGAACATAGTATCACTTCTTAATCAGACCAAAGGGCCTATGTAACCTAGCATCCTATTTCCCAGTATGCCAAACCAGATGCCTGTGGGGAGTTCACAGGCAGGACAGAGGACAGCAAACAGTACTAAAGCATCTAATTCTGGAGATAGCATGCAGCCATCAGGGCTAGAAGATATTGACAGCCTTATCCTCCATGAACTTGTCTAATCCCCTTCTTTGGTCATCACTGCATCTTGTGGGAGCAAAGTCCATAGGTTAACTATGAAATGTGTGAAATAACACTTCTTTCGGCCTGTCCTGAATCTCCCACCATTCATCTTCACTGAATGAGCCTGGGTTTTAGTGCTGTACAAGAGGGAGAAAAACCTCTCAATCCACGTTCTCCACACCATGGATGTCTTCCCTTCCCTGCTCTGCTTTCCTCTCCTAACACCACCACCCCTCTCCAAATGTTGCAAGCTTTCCTTATAGGAGAGCAGTCCTTGGATCATCCTGAATATCCATTTCTGCACCTTCTCTAGGACTGCAATATCTTTTTAGCAGTTCTGCCACCGAAGTGATTGCACCAAATTTCTGCTTAAAGATAATACTGGTAGCCTTGTATTTCATCCCTCCTCCAATTATCGATCCCTTTTTACACGCTTTTTACATCTGCCACACACTTCATTCTTTCCACCACGACCTCAGGATCCTTACTGCTCAGTCAGTCACCTCCATCACCTATCAGTGTTAAGTTAGAAATTTTTGTCCCAATGTGCATACCTACACTTACATATCTTTTATTTCATTTACTTCTTAAAATTTATACACTGCTTGATTGTAAAAACAGCAACCCTCAAAGCAGTTTACAAAAGC